>NW_019524800.1:0-2324 GCF_002814215.2 Seriola lalandi dorsalis
GTTCCTGAGAGAAGATATGAACATATGAGAGCTCCATACAGCTGTACCTCTGCTGCCCTTCTGTTGTATTCTGAATCAATACTAATCAATAATCAATATTAACTATGTCATGACATTCAGAAACAAACAAATGAAATGCCATCTCTACAACAGACTCTATTCAGTAACACTGAACTGATTGAACTGCAGCAGAGACTCTGAAGCGAATTTGCCTCAGGAAGAATTTCCTGAAAACTAAAGAATTCATGAGTCGACCTCTGCTTCACTGCTGCATCAACATTAAATGAGATCAAGGGGAACTTTCCATAATCAGCAGAATTAAAAATTAGTGGTTTGAAATTTGTACAGACCTACCGTGATCAGGTCATAGAAAATCTTCACCCCAGGCTGAGTGTTCAAAGCGACTGATTCAAGGTATTGTGACTAAAATCACATGTGATGTCTTTATCTAGATTCTGACTCTGCTGTAGTGCAGTCATGCTTTCATTCGATGAACTTGAAAGTTGAAGAGTTGTATTCTTCAGTTCAGTGGAGGGCGGGGCTGTTTTTAAAGTCACTCAGAGAGATTTCATTGGATTGTTGCATTCACTGTCCTTGTTGACTGATGTTTCTTCTGGACTTTGATTGACAGCAAAGATGCTCCATGTTTTTCCTTTTTCATACTAATCAGCAAGTTGGAGAAAGAAAGAAGTGAGACATGAGCTGAACCAGTAACACAGAGACAAAGCTCTGATACAGTATGGTCGCTCTGTAACAGCTGCAGTCTGTGATTTTCACTGATGATATCTAAAGTCCAGACCTATGAATGTGCCATAAGCTGCTATATCTCTCATCTTTTTCAGAGTAGCATTAGAGGATTGTGGGACATTATATTGTTATATACATTGTGTTAGTAGGTAGAGCTTGGGTCCTTTCTGTTCAAATTCCTCACTTTGCTGATATGTTTAAAAAAGATAAAACACAATCTGCCAAATCCAAAGCCGTGCTCTTCACTCTTCAGCCAAATGCTTCACATTTCTATTACTGACACAGTGGCTTCTTTCCTCAGGCGATCACACACCATGGAGACACAAAGATGGAGCCCTGAGGTTTAAAAACCTCTCCCTCAGTGTCTCTTTCTCTTTTTAAAATCTTTCACATCTACTTCCTGATGCTGTCAAATAAGACTTCTGCTTCTGCTTTAGAATGACATTAGGGCTCCACTGATTGCTCTCTAATTAGACAGTGATGAGATGGTGATGTCATTGTACAGACCCCTCTCCTCTTCTTGGCTCTGTGTTTGACAGAGGTAACCTGACTGGCCTGAATATTTAAATTGTCCCATGTGTCTTGATGTGTTGTTTCTAAGTATAGGCCAACTGTACTGCAGAGGCACTGTTAATGCATTTGGAGACACTTGATGCAGTTTGCCAGATGGCTGAAAGTATGTTAATGAATTTTTCCTCATGACACTGAAGTTGCAGTAATAATATATGATGGAGGTGAAGACGTCACTCTCTGAAAGTCTGTTCTATTTTTACTTGCAGGCGGCTGCAGAAGTGATGCACAGGTGAATTTCTTCAACCTCAAGTGTCCGTTCTGTGGTTGTCAGCTTTCTCATCTGTTGGTAAATTGACTGATTTCCAGACACTTCCTGCTGTCTGTTCCTGTGACATCCTATAAGATCTAAATCCTTCAAGTTCAATTTGAAAATCATCCAACTCCTGTCAAGAAGGACGGGACGAGAAGTGCCGTCACGTACCGATGCATCTGTCTGTCCAATGAGAGTGGCGCATGCACCTGTCTGGTTTCATGCTACTGTCTCATTTTACGATCAGTTACTGTAATTACTGTAATTAGATCCCTGTCTGATGTTTCTTGTCTCTCCAAACAGATTTTAGGATGCATTATCATGGAGCCTCTCTTCTGTCATATCCTCCTCTCTGTGGAGTTGGTATGAGTGAAATAACAGGCAGAGCGAGTGGAGTGTTGACACTCCCAAAACTCTTCTGCTACAGTCACAGGTTTCCTGCCACCTGCAGGTGATTCGGTGCTGCTTACCATGTGTGTTGTATCAGCATGTGATTGAACACCTGAACACGACTGCAGAGGGCTCATGGACTGGAGGCTCATCACACAACAGACCATGTTGATAAAAAGTATGTGCTTCTCTGGTGAGCACATGAGAGCAAAATAGTATAAATTATATCAAAGGGACACAGGAACAAGATGAACAAGATGGAGAGCAACACCTTCTCTCCAATGTCAGTGTTAGAGCTGAGGTAAGCAGGTGAGTTACAGTTACCATGTGTAACTATCAACATAGAGCGGAAGTGACCAGCGTC
>NW_019524800.1:7561-9445 GCF_002814215.2 Seriola lalandi dorsalis
TATTATCTCTCTCACTTTCTCTCTCTGTATGTCTCATATTCATTTGTCATTCAGTTGTATAATTACAACAAACAGAAAGGTGGAAGCAGAAAACCTCCTCTGGCTCCCTCATACCTCACCATACATATTTATGAAGGCATTTGAATAAAATAATTTTGTAACAACAAAATATCATTTGGAGAAAGGAGCAGCGGAGAGTAGGAAGGTGAAGAATGTCAACAAGCAGAAGAGAAGGAAGTCAGGGTTGCATCTTCTGAGGCTGACGAAGGAGACACAGTTTGGATGTGTACGTGAAGATGAATGATACGAAATAGATGATTTATTTTATGATTATTTTAGTTTCCATGGTGACACACTTGGGATTTTAAAACTTCTCCCTTTGTGATTTGCTCTTGACAATACTTTGGTGAGTAATCTCACACTGTTGTGTGAGCTGCTGGTTAGAGCAGATGAGAGCAGAACAAACACATTGTCTGAATGATAATCATCCACTGTCTCTTCTCATTTGTTATCTTTTTTTTTACCTTAAAGGCTTTTGTGGCTTTTTAAAATCAATACAGACGACATTATCATTAAAACCGAGACCTTCCTCCAAACTAAAACTAAATCAGTTTTTTATAAGAACTGTTCAAAGTCAAGACGACTGGCCTCAGACAGAATGTATAATAGATGATGGAGAGAAAAATTCTCAAGGAGCGAAGGGCAACTTTTATCACTATGACTTATTCAGAGAGAGAAACAAAGAAAGATAACAATACTTGACCTTTGTGGAGCTATCTCTCTGTTTCTCTCTAACTTTATCACATGTTGACAGTAGATATTATATTCAAGAAAATACCTTGAAGTACTTGGCAACTTGTGTATATTTAGCTTTACATCAGCTGTTTGTGAAGGAGAACGTGAGCTCTCTCTCAGGTAGCCACTCTAGAGCTCAATGAGCATTTACACCTCAGTCCTCCACACTTCTTCATGTATCTATTACGAAGAAAAAAGCATATTGATATTTTCAAATTCATTTTCATTATTCTTTTCTGAGGGTTAGACAATAATGTGTGTGAGTCGGTGTGTTTATGTAGTTTACTATACAGGAAGTTGCACTGTTTACTCCACTGAGTCTAATGTCTGACTGCAGATTTGTTCAATATATAGTTCTGTGGTGGTATTTTACACACATCTGCTTCACATCTGGATCTCAGAGAGATACAATATTCTAAAGCCACAATTATAACAAATGACTATAGGTCTGAATATTTAAATCTGGCCTTCATACAGTTAAACAGTTGGAAACATAATTTTTGACTGGATTTATTTCCGTGTCTTATTGTAAATCCTACATTTATTGTAGAATGATTTGAGGTTTTGTTGCTTTTCTTCTCTCTTTCTTTTCATTTATATCCACCTGAGGTGCCAATTGTTTCTGTTCTGCAAGCTTTGCACAATTTGTAGACAAATATGCATAATTTTGTATTAAACGGAGCGTTTTGGATGGTAGTGTTATCATGGGAATAGCACAGATACTAATTTCAGTGATTTGAATAAATGTAATTATTGAAGCTGCTGGATAATACTCAGAAGCAGTCATCCATTAAGCATAGTGAAATTCCCACAGAAATGAAGTGTGGTTCTGGCCAAAGCTCAGAGCAACATAAAAAAAATTGTTTACTTTTCACTTATTAATGTGCAGCTTTAAACAGCATTTAGTTTGAGTTTTGTTGCACACGGCAGTCTCAGTGAAGCAGTTTAATTTTGATTTCAGCAGTGGATTAACACAACAAAGAAAAATAAATATAGTGTAAGTGTGCTTTGCTCACTGAGCTGACATTCATTGTACATATGTAATAGGCCATATAAGTGACTGAATGAAAGTTCTTAGAGTCAAAACAC
>NW_019524800.1:10823-15727 GCF_002814215.2 Seriola lalandi dorsalis
GAGAGCATGACAAATAAAACCTTAACTTTTTCTTTCTTTCTTTTGGTGATTTCCTTTCCTCTCTACTTTATAATCAATCTTTCCACATACCTGCCTGTTTTCTCCTCATGGTTTCCTCCAGATTCCGTCACAGCTACTTCAAAGAGCAGTTCAATGAGAAAGAGCCATAAAACTGGATGGAACAGCTCTCAGCATGTCTGCATCCCATGCTCCAGTCTTAGAACAAAAGAGGATGTTTGTATTTGTTCCATCTTTGTTTTATTTTGTGCAGTCAAGTGAGGATCTTTATGACTAATATAGTTCATTCCAAAACACAAGCTTCTCTAAAGCCTCAATGCATTAAGACAAACCTCTCCAGTCACTGTGAAAGCTGTTTGGCTGAAGGTTTGTTCATCACATCCTCACAAAGAGAAAATAGTTTTTAATCAACTCAAGCAGGATTATATTTTCCTTGTCTGTTCTGCATTTGTAAGTCATGAAGTGAAGCTTCTGCTAATGCTCTCTCTATGGTCTCCATTAGAAAATCTCATTATAACTTAATATTGTCCTCTTGAAATGATTGTCCTCATAAGAATGAGCTCATATGACTAAAGTGCTGGGTGCTCAGCAGGGCCTGGACTGGGTTTGGTTTCTTATTATGTTGTTTTTCTTTGGTTAAAGCTCAGATTTTATTGGGTAATTCTGTTTAGTTTTTGAATTCTGCACCAGCTGAAATATATGAACAGTCATCATTCTTTATGGAAACAACAGGTTTTAGTTCTCATAGAATAATATATAATATGAGTCACTGTGCTTAGGATCTTCTGTGTCGGTATCAGAATGATGTGTTTAACCTGTCTTACTCAATATCTGCTGCTGCTGCTCATGATGATGATGAAGATGATGATGCATCTGACTGGCCACCAACAACCAGCTGTCACATCTGTCACACCTGTATGCAATTCATCTCCTTGTGTTGTCACTTAAATGATAGTTTGTAGTTAATGACATTTAACACAACAAAACAGGTATTTAATTTAACCAACAACCAAACTAACAATTTGAACTCATTCCTATATGACATAAAACCTCAGAGTTTCATCCAGTCACACACTCTTCATATTGCAGTTGTAGCTTTGCAGATATGCAGCGCTGTCACTGAATAACAAGATGTTTTTGCTCCATTGATCTCAGGCTGTGTACTTCCACTGTCAGACATGGCTATGTTAAGCTCTGGCTGCAGTAATCCCCGTATTTACAAAGTCTTTCTCATGTTGAGAGCTTTGCTCTGTTCAAGGCCACTGAGCTGTTGACTAAAGTCTGCAGTGTAATGTAAAGCAATGGGACACTTTGAGATCAACACATGTCAAAACGAAACTGTGAGCTTGATTTCTACAAAAGATGATCAGTTATAAATATAATATATAATATATATTATTTAATGATAATTATAAATAATATACTTTATTTGTCAACAATGTGATGACACAGAATTAGCCTCAGTGAGTCTGAAGGTCAATATATTTTATATGGATCATGTCCACTAAAGGGAATCATGCAGATTAAGAACAATAATTGACCCCTGGGTGACCTAACAAGAGACCTGAGCCTGGGAAGAAGAAGCTCACAATGAAAGAAACAGTTCTGCTCTCCATCTGCATTTAAGATTATAATTCTAAAAGCTTATATTCACTAGATATTCAAATATTTATATTCAAACTCAACTTTAAACAACAACAGAGAGATGAAGGGTACAGCAGCTCTACATTTCAATGAGGATTCCTCATTTCAAAATGTCAAATTCAGACTTAAATTTCAGTTTAATTTCCCACAGGGAGAAACCTGAAGAATTGAATTAGTTTCCTCAAGTGCACAAAAACATGAATAAACTGAAACTTCCTGTCTTTAAATAATTGTAAAGTTTGGTTGACACATTTGGCTTCAGGTGCTTTTGATCCTCTTTTCATTAAATCTCCTCTCCACATTTTTGTCTGTCTTTTAAAAACCTAATGAGCAGACTGCGTAACCAGCTGGACGACTCAGGTAGTGAATTTGCATTATACTGTTTTGTACATCAGCAAAGTAAACAGCCTCTTCCTGTAGTGGCATGTATCAATGGAGCATCTGTAGACTCCTCAGCCTCACATCTGTACGGCCCATCTGGAGCAGAAAGTCTGCATCAGCACCACTGAGGTTAGTGTTGTAACAGTGAACATGAACCTCATCGAACTTGTTTCAGTCACAAACTGCTTCTATCTGGAGGGTAACGTGCAAAATCTTGGTGATATGAAGCCGACTGCTGCTCCTCATTACAGAGGCTCCACTGCTCTCCTCTGTTCTCTGTTGTAGATCTATAACTACAGAAAACTAATGAGTCAATTCTTGGTGAAAATGTTGCTTTAGAGTCACAGTTATCCATTTGGTTAATATTGCTCCTGGTAAGTTAATGTGTCTTCAGAACCACGGAAATGTAAATAAATGTGGATGCATGATTCCTCCAGTCTTAGCAGTCTGCTGCACAACCACAGCTCCTACTGTAAACCACACATTGCTGAAACTCCAACTAGGTGATATCCTTGTTATTCTCTTTTCCATTATGTAAAGACCTGCTGCTCTCAGCCACATGGGACTAAACTGTTCTGCTAAACCTCATTCACCCTCTGATTTCCCTTCGTCTTCCTACAACCCAACCATTACATCCATTATCACTATTTAAGTAATATGTCACCTGGTCAGATTCTCCTGTTAAATCTCATTCCTCCAGCTACAGAGAAGGTTCTTATTCTCAGCACTGAGACACATTACATGTATTTCTTGGGTTTCTGCAAACAAGTGGCAGCAGGTCTGAGAAATGTGATTTCACTCCTTCTGCAGGGGGTGAGCAAAATAAGAATCAATAGAAAGCTCTGCCAGCTGTTGAGCATCTGTAAACCTGCACAGAGAGAAGAATGAGACTGAGTGGAGAATCCAGTCACATCTCCCAGAGCAGTGGAGGGAGCAGCAGGACCACCACTGTGGGCCAACAAGAGATAAGCTTTGAATACAGGGGAAAATATTTCATTTCACAAACTTCAAATTGTGATATGATTTGAATATGATCAGCATTGGTTTGAACACTAATCCAGACAAGTATCCATCCTTTTCTTGTTCTACCTCTCCCTCTCATTTGTGTGAAAGTGGCTTGTTTCTATGAAACAGTGGCATCATTATCCTCCACAGTCTGCAGAATTCTTGCAGTATTTTTCTTTCACTCAGTGGAACAAATTGGACAAGCCACAAACCAGTGGAGAGATAAGGGTTAGGAAGATGAATGAATGAATGAATTATTTGAATGTTCCTTTTAAAGCAATTTTCTTTTTGTAGATTGGAACAGTTGTGGTTGAGAACAAAGAGTCAGTGTAGTTCTCCAGATTGAACTGCTCTCACCTTGTGGCCTTTAAGCTGAAATAAAGCACCACAGTGGATCAGACTGTATGTTGAAGTGAGTTGGTGTGACGTCTCAGATACAGTTGTCCATGGAAGCGATTTTCTACATCAGACTGAAATATTTCTTCAGGTTGTTGTAACTGTTGCAGCAGCTCTGACAGTGTGGAGCTGGCTTGCTGCTTCTAAACATGACTGGTGTTCAGGTGGAAGGAGGAGGAGGCCAGTGGAGTCTGGATCTGTGCACATTCAACAGGGACACACCGTTTGTTTATGACAACGTAAAAGCTTCTTTTGTCAGCAGCTCAATGACAAGCATTTCTACTGACAGACATTTTCTACATCAGCTGTTGTCACAGTTACTGTGTAAAAGACAAAGACATGCTATCTGTCGTCTCAGTGGAAACAGTGTCTGAATCAATTCTGTCCAGTAAATGCTGAGAGTTTGGGGATCAACCTCCAGCTCATTATTTCTCTGCTTCTTGAGTGATGGTGAAAAGGTGGTAATTTACTTTGTTGCTGAGGAAAATAAAGTGAAATCTGAGCTCTGCAGGCTTTTGTTTGTCATGAGGTATTGAAGGATTATTTTCTTTTTTAAGTGGAACACAATGAATATTTATTCAGTGATTGACACAATAGGTGCTTATGAGAGTGGTGCGATCGTACTGTGGAATAATTGCTCAATGTGATGGAAGAATCACAACAAATTAAAAGCGATTCAGAAAGAAGTGTCTGGGTTCAATGTTGTGCAGGTAGAAAATCCTTAAACTGAAATACTTTGTTTTCTAACATTTGTGATTTTATACAGTCAAGTGTAATTTTAAAGATTCACAGTCTATGAAATGACTTAACAGTAATATGCTTTTTTTCATATTCAATGAAAAATGGTGAATTCAATGATTGAATTCCATGTGTGATCTCCGCAGTTGCCTAAGTCTTTCATGACAAGGGAATGATGTTCTGCAGAATGACCTTTGACCTTAGAAAAAACAGAATGGAGCCAGATAACTCCACCAGGTGCCTTTATTTCTCTCCAGCAGCCTTCACCTCATTTTCTCTGCATTATGTAGGAAATGATTCATCAGTATTAATATAGAGGAAAGTAAAGGGACCCAGTGTTATGAGGAGAATGACTGAAACACTGGGCTCAGTGGTTTGATCAGTTTCATTACCATCATCATAGAAATTACTTTTACCAACCATTACTTTAAAATGATAGAAATACAGTGTTTCATTCTCCAGTGTAGCTGCTCCACATGTGGGAGGTACCTGAACATTTCCATAATATCAGGTTTCGCTCACATCTCCCACTTTATCTTCTGGGCCCTGACTGACAGCTGAATGAGTAATAACCCAGTCTTTAAAACAGGAAGCTGGGAGAACAGCTCTACTTCTCTGCTGGAGTTTGACACTGGGAGGGAAGAGGAAATTATCCACAGTGTCAATAAGGACAGGATCACAGGTACAAGAAGAAAACATGAGAGTGGGTGATGGTGGAAAGG
>NW_019524800.1:16376-16954 GCF_002814215.2 Seriola lalandi dorsalis
TCTTTCCCTTCCAAAAGAAACACATACTTTATATAACAGCAATCAGAAATCTCAGTAAGTCTGTATAAAGATACTGTCTTCTAGTAGCCTCAACAGTGACTGTTCTCCAGGAGAGAAAAAGACTGTGTGTTTTGGAGGATGGAAGGACAGATAAAGACAAGAAGTCACTGCTTCTTTCTAACTGCAAATTATCAGCTGAAACTGACACAAAGTTTGAAAATAAAAAGAGCTTCGTAGACTGGTTTGATTTCTGTTTGCTGGTATGTAACTGAATAGAATAGAACAGTAGAATGCCTCTGTTGTTTAACACTGAGTGGTGAGCCGATGAGGAACATACTGACTGTAGGTGATGATGAAAGCTGCATTATGTCATCTAAAGCTGATTTATTTACTGGCAGGTAGACAGCTGAGCTTGATGAAAAATAAAGTCATAATCCTGGGACAACCTTTCCCTCACCCTGTGTACAGTATCAGCAACTCAGTATTTATAGCAAACCCTTTAATAGCTCTATCGTCTCTACCTCCACACAGAACAAGCGAGGTGCTCAGCTGGATCAAGGTGTGGAACCCCTGTGAGT
>NW_019524801.1:0-40000 GCF_002814215.2 Seriola lalandi dorsalis
GCCATCAAATTTAAATGTTTCTTTGAAGTCAGAAAACACTGGGCCAGTTTTGGGATGAGTTTAAGCCTTTCTGATTTGACAGCAAAATGGTGGGAAAGCCTGAGAAACGACTTTTGCTAGTGACTGCTCTTAACCTTCTCTCCTTCCTCATGCCATAAAGTCACAGGAGGTGTGCTGCATTCCAAATGAACTGGAGCTATATTCTTGCCATCAAACTCTCTCATGTCTTTTCTTTATTCTACCCCCTCTTCTCTTCTGATGGGGGGAAAGAATTGTTGACATAAATGCGAAGGCGGCAATGAAATTAAAAGGCCTTATTTCAGGGCAGCCGTCGTGCCTCTTTGACTCTTACTGTGAGAAATTAAATCATAGAGAAACACATAAATCACAGGGCACAGGAAACAGGCGGGGACAGTCAAATCTACTCCACTGCAATCCGCCTTTCATTCATCAAAACAGTCAAAGGCGATTCGCTGTGCAGAACCATACAAATTAAACAGTGAGTGCCACAAGGCATCTCTGCTGGTATGCTAACGGGTGTTCAGCACAGCCTGGCTGCTCCTGCCAGCATGAAAATGAATCAGGTGTAGGGTGGGGCCAGTGTGGAGCAACAACAGCTTTTCAGGCAGAGCGAGAATACAAACAGCCAGCACAGCAGGTCCACATGGTAAGACTGACCAAACAGTCAATTAGACTATTCTCAGGGAACAATTTGATGAATATGAGCGCATGATTGTTTTTGGTGCTACACTATTTGTATTACATCAGACATATTTTCATCAAAAATCTCCCCTTGGTTAATTTCTGCTGAGCTTGAATCCTGCACCAGTGGGATCTCTTTTCTGTAAACTCCCCTCCACTATATTACTGGCTTACAGTAACATCCCTAAATTAGTCCTCCGCCACATGAAAAAGCACTGCCTCAGCAGGGTAGTCCAAAAATTAAGTCCAGTTTGCACCACTCAAGCCAATGCAATTTTGGCATCCCACATTGCCAAGTCCAACCCTCTCCTTGGGTGTGCTGCAGCCAGTACCTGCAGGAATGGAATAAAGTCGTCTTGTTCCAGGTAATTACAGCCAGGCTTGGCCAAGAGGTGCACAAATTTAGAAGCGTCATTGTGACAGGTCTGCAGAGTTCTGGAGAAGAAAAGAGAGAACAGATGGTTGCAAGGTTACTCCCTCTTACATGCTTATGTTTTCTCTATTCTTTTTATCATTCTTTAGGCAACACAAGTTTTAAATTGTTCCACTTAAAAGTGCAAGTGCAGGTATAATACATTCTGAAATTAGGATTCTGAATCGCTGCCTGGTGATTATAAGCATGGAGTGTTATGGTCGTGACGTGGAAATAATGCAAGCGTCTGGTGTGGCCGCTCATCTAAGAATGGCTCAGTCATGAGCTCAAGTCAAAGGCCAGGTCTGTCCAGTTCTCTGGAGGCTCGTACATTAATACAAGACCATGCCTACTGCATGCACTAGTGTTCAGCACGCAGCGCACAGCTACCATTACAAAAGCCCTATGGTATTCCTTTCAAATTCACGCAGAAAGACACTGAATGGATGTTTTCATTTATATACTGTATATCCAAATCGACTATTTCCTTGCGGGTGTTTATGAGGGCTTTGTGATCACAGATTTTTGTTTAGGAATGAAAAGAAAAATGTCATAATAGCAGATAGCTGCATACAGTGTCTGTGATCCCTAGCGAGTGGTCATCATTGTTGAGAAGGGACTTGTATGAGCCGTTTGGCTGTGAGTGAATGCACCAGTGGTCTAGTGAGAATAAGAGGAGCTATTGTCTTACTTTCTCCACATAGCCACAAACTTGTGAACGGACACGAAGCCCGTCCTGTCGCCTCCAGCTGAGTTGAACAATGGCACTTTCCAATAGAGAGGGCACTCACAGGCCTGAGGACACAAGGAAGCAGGAGACACGGGGTAGTGTGTGGTGTGGACATAAAGAAGAGAGATGGATGAAAAAATTAAATGAGCACTTGAACTTTACACATGTGTGACATTTGATGCAGAAAAGAACAGCACAATAACACATGACACTGATTTAAAAAGCAGTGCTGCATCACTTAAAAACTTCCCTAAGGAAATCTAGCTGTCATTTCTCTCTTCACTCAGGTTCCCCTCAGGCCATTTGCTCACATTCCTCAGGGAGATGGAGATAATATTTTCCGTGGGGTTTTAATATCAGCAAACATTCGTAGAGTCAGTAGCTAAATGGCACTAATGAAAATAATTTGCTGGGTGGCAGCTGAACCATCGTGCTACAAATCACATTCTCACCTTGGCAACATGCCCCATGTCCTCAATGGTGGCCCTTTCATTTGGGAATTGGGAAAATATTTTCTCAATTTTGGAAATGAGGCTGTCGATGTTGAGGTTGGCTTGGGGCCGTCCCAGTGGGAAGTAAAACTTTGGAATGCTTTCACTCAGCGCTGTGGTGACGGGCTCCTCTGTCCTCACCTGGGCCTGAAACAAACACACAGAAATAAACTGTTAGCTACTGATGCTAGCAAATGCTCCCACTTCTCAGCTCAAGCATTCCATGTGCTACGGCTTGCCTTTACTCTGCACTGCTAGCACTCATGTAACCACACCTCTCAGCAGCCTAAGGGCCCATCAGGGAAGAGTTGTGACTACTCAGCAATCATAATCATTATCCATTTATCCGTAAGGGATACCCGTGTTACACATTCCACTCTACAGTACTGTCACTATGTGTAAAATGTTTTGACTGACAGTTATTTTAGTCTTATTGACCTAGTATTGTTTGCAATGTATTAATCTGTTTATGTGTTTATCAAATTATGTCTAGATTAATCTAGGGAGTGTCTGTTAGGACAGGATAATACTAGATATGGTAAATCAATTTTTATGGTAATCCACTGTCAAATGTACTACTCTATTTTTATATGATAAATACAATATTTGAACATTTAGAAATGAGTGGTTGTGATGGACTGTCTTAGTTAAGTGCACTAAGTGGTATATTTTTGGGGGATTTATCTGGCAAATGATCACATCTGTGTATATATGTAATATATACAGCACAATCTATGCACAAAAGGGTAGCTCTAAACAATATAAGATATGGTAACACAAGAAAACCACCAAATAAAGTCTGTTTTTATCAGTAATATTTAAAACAGACCAATATTTCCAGTCATCAGTTGAGGAAAATGCTGAATGCTTAGATTTCAGAGCTGCAGCTGCTGGATCCAGCTTTTCAGGTTTGAGGAGTTATTGCTGTGATTGCATGACTATGTGATACATCAAGGTAAACTGAGCAATTTGGGGTTTGGGACTGTTGGTCAGACAAATAAGGCTTTTGAAGATGTAACCTTGGGTTGTGGGAAATTGCAGTAAATGGCGCATTTCTTCACCATTTGCTCACAATTTATAGACCAAATGATTAATCAATAAAATAATCAACAGATTAATTGATAATGAAAATATTTGTTAGTTGCTATCAAATTAGATTTGATTTTGTTTAAGTACAATATTTTAACACATCCTTCTTAATGGCCATTTATCTGGAAACAAATGTATATCACAGAAAATATTTTGACTTGACAAAACAGGAAAAGCAAATGTCACTAATACTATTAACAATGGTTCTGTTCCAATTAAATGGTCCACTAACCATGAGTGTGATCTAGCATGCACAGTATCAGGACCCCAGAACTAAGACCTGGGCGGAATAATGTCACTGTTAATTACACCTGTGCTGTTCCCACTATGTTGTGCCAAATGTCTGCTGTAAAAAAGACCCATGGGTCAAACAAGTTCTATCACTAGTAGTCAGATAAAATTATCTTTAGCGACAGCCCCAAATAAATGTGTATACTACAAAAAGATGGCGCAAGTAAGCAACTGAGCAGATAGAATGACCAGGGCCACCTTGGTTTAAACAGCGTGGCTGGTTACATGCAAACAGCAGTTGTCTGGAGATAGAAGCAGAGCATGTCATGCATGTGTGTGTTAGGACTGAACTGCAGACGTACAGCAGGGGTGAAGCGTCTGTTAGCTTGGAGTCATGACTGGACACAAGGCTGAGCTTAAATCTCTACTCCCTGACCCTGACAAACTAATTTCTAGCCATTTCTAGCGGATGCCATTCCAAGTGACACAACTCTCATTAATACAGAAACCTTCCAATATATAAGAGCCTGGACACAGCTGTGTATTTTTGTGTTCTTTTAACCATTTCTGCCTAGGACCTCAAAATAGCAACTTTGTATGTCAGGGCTTTGCAGCATGTGTTATTAAGCTCTATGATCATGACAGTGGAAACCAGTGTATCGTTTTACGTCTTACAACAACGACATCATGCAACATTGGTCCCAGGCCTTTATGTCATGATAAATGTGATTCCTTACCAGGATGATTTACCACACCAACTGAGCACAGCTGACATACTAAGACAAGATCATATTAACAAAATATCTACTGTGTCTTGCTGAGGGCCATGCGGTGAAGGACATGAATTAGTGAAGATATTTTCATAGCCACATATAAAAAGCAAAAATGCATTAGGACCAAAATGTGTTATATTGCAGGCCAGTTATTAAAAAGCATGCTTCATTAAAGAGTCATCTCGTTTTTACATGACTCAAGAATTTGCTGACTGGATCATTCTCTTTGCCCTTTAATAATCACATAAACACACCCACACAGTCCTCTGCTAAGAGATAAAAATACCATCTTGGTGTTTGTTTTGGTCCAACACATTCTACTCATTGTTCACACCTCTGGTTTTAGTTGTCAGATTCTACATATAATGCCGGGTCTGCAACAATAAAACTTTTAACAATATGATCCAAAACCATAAAATTATACAGGTGGACATAATGGGGATAAATCTAACCATGTCCACTTCTACATGGATGTGTGTCGCATGGACTTTTTTGCAATATTCTGTCAGCGGTAACCTGCTCATTTTAGCCTTCTAAATGATAAATGCTGCTGATCCTCTGCTCTTCTCTGTCCTGTGTGTTGGTGTCAGCCATGGCTATAAAAGGACATAAACATCTCCTGTTGCCTGGCCTGCACTGCCCCCCCCCCCCCCCTCGCTCATGCTAACCACTAGCAGAGCTCTTGAGCACAACTGGTAAGCCACATGACATTTTGCACATTCACAATGTTGTTGTCTGAAAGGACAGTAAAGCAGCTAAGCACAGCATACCACACACAAGAAAACAGCATACCATCATCATAACCAAGGCTCACATCTCATTTCTCTTTGTATAAAGAGCAAAACAACTGCAAAAGTAATTCACTAACAGGTGGATATGATTGCACAACAGTCAAAATTCACATGGCACAGTAGTGCATAAATATGCCTGGAGAAAGTGTTGTAACTACTGTCCCCACTTCTTCAAAATGCAACTGGCTCCTACAATAGCTCCATTTTGTAATAATTGTAAACAGTATGCACAATTACTGTAGTTTAATAGTGGCCTGTATCACAGCAGATCAATACTACAATACAATCTGAATACCAAGACGTTAAGCCCACAAATACCACATTAAGAGACCTGCCCACTGACTGACAGGCCAGCGAAGCCTATGTTAAGGGTACACTCATACAAACACCTGCCTGTCCTTGTTGGAAAGCTCTGAGCCTCTTCTTGAACCGAGATGGCAGGACAAAGTCACAGCCGCGTGCCAGCAGAGCCAACTCCTTCCTCAGGTCAGGGTCCTGACGCAGAGACAGCTCCTTCATCCTCATCCTCGCGCCAGACAGGACGGGGGACACATATAAACAAGCACAACACTCAATCCAGAGTTATCCTCTTCACTATAGAAATCACTCAGTTGCAGTCAACACAGTGGGCACAAGGCAGGGGCAGCAGTGGAAGTCCTCTGTGTCTGTGTCCCTGTGATTGTCCTCTGTCAGAGTGAGAGCCTCTTAATGCAAGGGAGCAGCTGCTACTGTGACTCTCTCTCCCATTCCAGATCTGGTCGCACAATCTCAGCTCTGCCTGCTGCTCTGTCCCAGTCTCTACATAACACACACATACGCATATACACACACACACACACACGCACACACACTGCACAGGGTCAGGGAGCCCTTGCCTCAAAGCTGCTGAGGAGATAAGGAGTGACTGACTGTATGTGTGTGGGAATCACTTAGTGTATGTGTGGGATGGGAGGGGTGTGTGCAATGGATCTGCCCTTTCCAGTTTGCATTCCTCAGTACTCATAGAAGGTTATGTAAAGAGACAGACCTGTTGTTGCAGCTTGCAGCAGCCACAGAGGCCAATTGAAGGATGCACCTCAATACCAAGATGACATATGGCTCATGTTCACTGTGTTCCTTTCTGAAAATCCCCCACACTACCAAATACTTCAGAAAAAGTTTGCTCGTGCTCTGAACCTTGAAAATGGACACCCCCATCTTTTGGATAGTACATTTAGATGTTAAAGAAACCTCCAAAATAAAACCCCTAAAGTGATTGCATATAATGAAAGCCACATGTTACTTAACTAAATCTACCTAAATCTGTTACTAAATCTGCCTGAAAGTCTAAATCACAAGAACAGGAGGCAGACAAAATAAACTTAATGAGACATGGGCAAATAAAGAAAACACCCAAGGTACGGCTACTTAATAATAGAGTGCAGGTTAAATCACCAGATGATATGTGCACAACTACATACATTTATTCAACTATTCTGCATCCTATCTTATGGTGGTCTTTGTTTTGCCTTCCCTTTGCAAGCCTGGGCTGCCAGCCATTCCACATCTTATAATAGTTGATGGGCATTGGAGGTGGGGGGTGGGGGGCATGGCAAATTCAAAGAATGATGTCCAAACCCGTCTGCGCCTATTAAAAGCACAAGCAAGCACTGTTTGGGCAATCCAAGAAACTAGCTCTGGAGAAACAAGGGTGTATCTTTAGTCCACAAACAAGCATCTGCTTCCGGTTGCTGCTGTCCTGGAGTGATGGCAATTACACCAATTCTCCATAAATATGATGATCTAACAGCTCTGGGGTTGCCTTTAAAACAGTGACTATAGACAGGAAAAGCCCAACACCTGTACAACAACTGCACCTACTGATGTAAATGTTAATTAAATAGAAATGGTACAGAGATGTATACATTAGTAGACTACGTAAATAAACCTATATTTGTTTGTGTTATTCTTATTGTACACACAGGAGGTCAAAGCACACCCACAGTATTTTTAGATGACAAGATCACAAAGTCCACAGTTTTCCACTGGTTTCTGCTCAAACCCAGTTCCTGTTATCCTCCACACAGGACACTGCACATGCATGATAAGCTGTTTGTGTGATGGGTTTTCACAATGGCTGCCTTTTGTTCAGGCTAATCAATTCAGACCAAATATGGAAAGTACCAAGACCAAAATAAAACCTGGTAGATCACATGAAACTGTCAACTCACATGGAATAGTGTTCTGTCCATTCTTGTGTTCAAGCGAACAAAATCTGAAGTCCAGTTCCACAAACAGAGGTATCACAACACCGCAGGGATAATGATGTGTTGTTTCACATATGTGGAAAGAGCTCAGTTGGGTGTTTTAAATGTTACTACAGACACATGTGGTGAAAACAGTAGTGTGGCATGAAGATATAACACAGACACAAAAACACACAGTTTCTGAATGTAAGCTTCCAACAGGGTTGTATGAAGAGTGTAACCAAATCATCTTAGGGTCACTACAGGCAGGTTGTCTAAACAACACCACCCTCAGAGGCAACTGTCAGACAAACTGCTCAAATACTATATCCACACTATAATGGGTCACTGTGACAAACAGGAAAACATGAGAATTCAAGCTGGCCCCACAATATGTCTAATCTGTAAACTGCTAGATCTGATTTGTACAGAAACATGTGTGCAGTCATGTTCAGTCCATTACATAACAGATGAGATTATCAAACATACTGCCTGGAGTTAGTGACCATTGGCTTTGAATGTTAGAATTCCATGCAGTCAGATGACTATTTGTTGAGGTTGTATTTTAGTTGAGCTCAACCAACATGACATTCAATACTGTTGAAAAGTGTGATATTCAAGAGGCAACAAGCAAAGCAGACTGGCAACCACAGTGGAATACAGAAGAGTGGGGCAAACCTGATCAAAACTCCCCTGAGGGCCCCCATGCCTAACTGTACCACAGTGTGTCCACACAGAGGTGACTCAAACTATCACAAGGCTGGGGTAGATCCACAACTGGTTCACAGCATGGGGAAAAAACTGATGCTGCTGTGAAATCCAGAAAGCTCCAGCTCAATCCACCACAATCGGATGTCTGAGATGGGGATTTTGGGATACATGCTAACATGGGCCAAAAATAGGCCTGATTGACTGACAACATGGTGGGCTCAGGGAAGGCCAACAAGTTGAACATGATGTGTGCAGATCAGTTAGCTTGCATAATAGTAATAATGCAAAAGCCAGTTACCATAGAAGTTTACTGAAAAATCTATGTAGTCCACATGGCACCAGAAGTGGAGTAAAGGGTCAGAACACTATAGAAAGGCTCTGCAGAGATAAGGAGTAACAGCACACAAGGGCCCCCCACACTTACACAACATTGTTACAGTGACTAATATCTATGAGAATTTATAGTTTACAGCAATAAGTTGTTAGAGACAGCAGCTTTGAGGACCACATGACTTTTAATGTATACTTTTATTGTATTTTCCATTTCTTATTTTTTTTTTTTTTTAAAGATATGTTTAACTTTGCTTAATGTAATAAAAATGACATTACCTTTAAGTTTCCTGTAATGTCATTACTGCAAGAGCCCAAATAATGTGGGTATATAATGACCAATCTGGAAGATATGGGTGTTTCGTTTACAGATTTATACACGTTCACCTCATTCCTTAATAAACCTATAGCTGCCCAGACAACAGGTCAGTTGAGACTAATGACTAAATATGATGAAGGACATTAAACTTTGAAATATTAGACTGCTTCTCAGATATTTAAAAACAATACAAAAAACAAAACAAAAACAGAGTACATTTTACACACAAGTTACCAAGACTCCAAAATAAAAACACTTGCGGGAAACAGTTTAACACTTGGTTCTCTCTGACAGGTCAGGCCAATGATAACGTGACTGTAGACCCCTGCTTCAAATAGCTTCTATGTTACTGAGCCCAACCAAGCATGTTATAAAAAGACATCTTGAGGAATAACCAGTGATCCTAAATGTGGACAAGAAGAGAAGAACAAGTAAACCCTCAAAGGAAACTTACAGTATGTCTACTGCTCTATATTACTAAAACTGCTGAGTGTCTGTGTATGTGACCTACTGCACTCAGAACATAGAGGCAATCTTGGTATTAAGCTACACAGCAGAATTGGAGGCCAAACATTCATAAGGGATTGATATATACTGTACAAAGTATGAAGAAAAGATCTACGACCATATATTCTGATATTGAGAAGCATCTAATAGAAGCAGTTTCAGAGTAAATTACACAGAGGATGAATGTGCTGCCACACCTCATCTCACTGGCAGAGTTCTGGGTATCTAATGCCAACGCAAGGGAACCAAGGCTATCTATATCAGTGTCTGATGTCAAAGTCAGACCAGCTGTTCTAGCCTGCATCAACGTGACATAAATTGAATTTTTGAGTAATCCTTTGAAGAATGCATCTGTATGCAGGAATTCATTTTGTTGTCTTAAAATAGAAGTATTACTTTATACAACCTCACAATCCCTTTAATATTGAGTGACACAGTGTGGCCACATGCCATGACACATCACAGCAGAATACACAAACTGTGCAGCAGTTGCTTTATATTAATCTGGGGCGAGAGGGTGGCATTAGGGGGAAAAGGGCATTAGCACGAAAGAGACATGAATATGTAAATCAAGAAGTTAACATCAATTTGTCAAGCCTCTTTCTGTTCCATCATAAAGTCTAATGTTAAATGAATAGAATGAGAGAAAGCTCTGAGTAAAGATTCAAAGCAATTTTTTGTCATTATTGTGATAAACACTGAAGCTGAAACCCACAAAGGAGACGAGCATGCTGCTGCAATGTTTTTCTTCTTTTACACCCTCTTCCCCCTGTGGTCAGGCTATTTTTTAGCAATGAATAACTACTCATCATGTCATAAAAAGACTGTGTTCTACTATGTGACTTCAACTTAATCTGAAATATTCTGGTGTACAGAGGATCACTAACTGTAATGGATGTTTAATTTTGATGTGATTTACTTAGGTATGTTTGTCTGAAAAGAATAGCAAAGCATTTTTAATCCATCTTTACCTCCATTTTTTAGTTGGTTAAAAGTATATATGCTTTATGTGTAAGCTATAGGTCTGAAAGGTCTGAAAGTCTGATTATCTAAGTAATGTGAACTGGTAGTCTTTATGTTTGGACTCTTGATAGTAACAGTGTTTGAAAATATGTTCTGGATTAGGTTTATATTAATTTGTGGTGACTTAATAAGAAAAAAACTCATCAGCATCATCTTCAAGATATAAATGCCTTGTTCTGAGTCTAACACCTAGTTCCACAGGCCTGGTGCTTCAGTCACAGAACAGATGTCGCACCACTGACCACTTGAACACCTCCTCCCTCTTGTCTGTCTTTAGCATGTCAACAACATGTAGAAGGTGGAGTCTCTAAGAGCACGTGCCCCCAGCTGTCTGGCTGCCTCACTGTCATCACACTCACTAATATCCACAATCCACCACTATGCCAGGCTGTCATGTTGCACTTCTCATCTTGATGGAATACAAATCCATAAACAGACATCAAAAATCTTTTGAGCCTTTTAACTGTTTTGTGTGTCTTGATTTCTTCTATAATCAAACAGCCCAAAGTAAAAATCCCATTTACCTCTAAAAACAGTCACAGCATAATGAGATCTGAGAGGAGTAACCAGAGTACCAGCGATAGGCTAGGCTCAGACACTCCCACCTCTCATACCATACTAATTCATGGGTGAGGCCTGAACATTTGGAAAGTATTTGACTAATAATTGCTACATATGCCTACAGACATGCCTTTGATGCTGTAGGCTACTCAGCAGCCTCTTGTGGCCAGCCTGGGAAAATAAAGATCCCAAAGGTACAGTCAGGTCAGGTTTAAGAAACTAGAAATTTAAATCAATGAACAGTCAGGATAGATTAACAAGCCCCTATGGTGAGTATGAGGACTTCAAAAATGTACAATTCTGGGGACTTCTAATTGTGGTATTAAAATAAGGTGGCAGACAGCAATGCATATTGCTACAGACATGAAAAACGCTAAATCATAAACATTCTACAACCTGTAAGTTTAAGGAAAAAATTGTCAACTTGGTAACATTCATTTTTAACTGAATGCTGTGTCTGATGAGGTGCAACTTTGGCATACTGACCGCAGGTTCCACTTGTTAACAAACCGACAAATTAGCATCAACATTATTTTAAACGGTAGTCACAAAGGCCTTTTTTCATATGGATATTTTGACAAAGTAGGAAAAGCACAGGTGTTACTAATGACATGAATGGCTCCATTCTATTCAAGTGTCCCAATAAGCCATGACAGTGAGCCAGCATGCACAATACCAGGTCCCTGAAATTTAAGCAGCTAAATGTAGTTGAACCATCATTCATTTTATTATTTACACCTGTGCTTTCCTGCTGTGACATGTCAAAATATTTTCTGAGGGCGTTTTTGTGCCACACTTTGTGTGTGTATAATATAGGTTTAGATTTTATGGTTGATAGTGAAATGTTTTCAGCAAACTCAACCTCTAAAAAACAAAAACAAATTATGTTGAGGCAGCTTTTTGCAAGTGTAACAAATCCTAATTTTCTTGGTCTAAGTAACGCTAACAAACAGGTTAACATGCAACATATTGTACTGCATTGCATTGAGTGAACAGTTTATGTATTTAAATCTATGTAATGGCTATGAATTTGGGTTTTAAATATATTCAACGAACACTGCAAAATGATGATAGATTTTCAATCTCTCACTGCACCTTAGAATTCATTGTTAATGAAACCTGTCAAGCAGAGATAGGGCTTCCTGAGACTATGATTTTGCAACAAACCCTATATGTCAGCTGCCTCAGGTGGCTCAAAGAAGCAGGTAGGCCACACCCTGTTTTTGATGTTTTTAACAGCAACCTCAAAGCCCTGTGGCATGCCATCTTAAGTCCCTCTAAATCTTGTTTAAACCTGTGAAACTGTTTCATAACAGTTTGGATAAGAGAAGGATGGCCAATCAGCTACATGCTTACAGAAAATACAACTATTTAAATGTTTAAATAGTTTAACCTTCTAACTTAGTGTTTCAAAAGATGATTTACCTTTTTTGCACTGACAGACCTCCGTAGAACTCTCCCATTGGGTCCTGTCACTCTGGTATTACTGCTACTGCCAGAAGGCAGGGTACTGGCAGATGGGGGGCTAGAGGGAGTGCTGAGGGCAGCAGGCTTCTTCTCTGCCAGGTTCTTTTGGGATGCCACATTGTTGTTCTGATTGAAGCTTAATGACCTTTTCTCCTGGGCGTCCCCACTACTCAAATCAATGTTTTGTCCACTTTTGATTAGGTCAAGATAATCTTTGAGTAGTGACTGGGTTGCAGGATCACTCAACCAGTTGAGGAAGAGCTCGTCCACCTTCATTTTAAGAACCGGCTGCAGAACTTGTGGTGACGGCATTTTGCAGAGTATTACTTCAGGGTTCGCCGACAGAGGTACCTGTGTCGAAATAAGTGTAACATTAACGTCACAGCACAGCACAGCACATCACATCACACTGACTGCATTTCCTGCACAAGCCTACGCTGTACAGGCGTAGACTACTACAACTGCAGTGACTGATAGAAAATAAGACTTACAATCACTTTGCGTCAGTTGCCCTTGTTTTGAGTACAAACCAAACACTCACTGACGTTATTGAATTTTAGCGCGAACCATCAATGCTTTTGCCCACCGGCAAAAGTAAATGTGAATTCACAGTGACCCCTGTAACATTGGCTATTTTTAACTGCAACATCGAATATACAGATGATTGAATTCAGCATTTAATTAGCTAATGCCATATAAAGCTGCCCGACTACATAGAGAAGAGTAGTCAGGGTCGACGGTGTTGGTAAAGCCGGTGTTAGGTAAAAACTAGCAGCAGCAGGCAACAACAGTTTGTTAGCTACAATAGCTTTAGCAAGCTAGCGTTAGCTGGCTAACTAACTAAGGTACCAACCTGGGAGTGAATGGACGGTAATGCCAAATGCGTTGATATGACTCTACATTACTTCCTTCATAAGCGAAGATGTATCTCGCACGCCTGTTTACTTGTGAATTAACTACGAAAGTAACGCAACGGTATCTCCGTTATTCATTTCGCTGAGCAAAAGCGCAACTTTTCAGGATCACGTTCCCCTGGTAACCACCAAGTAATAACGCGAGATCTCCCGCAGGGTGAGAGTTCACCGCAGCGGTTTCTCTCCAAGAAAAAAGGTACTTTCACCGGCCACCTGTTACGTCAAGAGTCCACTGTATTGCCTGCTGTGGTGTACTAATGTATTTCTCCACTTCATCATCAAAATGCTAGAATTTTTGTTATTACACACCCCGGTACACAGTGGTGGAAGAAGTATTTAGAGCGTTTCACTAAAGTAAAAGTAGTAATGTTGCCGTGTACAAATACTCCATTACAAGTAGCCCAGGTAACTATTATCAACAAGTGTTCTGACTTTATGTAAAACAGTACCATCTTTGCTACAGTGGTTTAATCACCATTGTATTATTGTATTATACAATTTCCTTAACATGTAAGTAACCTTTCATGTTGGGTTTACTTAATTTAACTAAGATTATCATGTTTAAAATGTCAAATCTTATTCTATGAAGTAGTAACTTTCAAATAACTGTAGTGATAATAAATAGTACAATATTTCCCTCTGAAATCTAATGAGGTTGAATGACGGAAAAAAAACTACGACACTCAAATATTGTACTTAAGTACTGTAGCACACAAAATAATAATAATAATCCAATAGACATTGTTCATAAGGCACTGATAGTTAACTGTTATGCATTTGAAGACATTACAGTGGTTGGTTGGAAACTATAACAGGCATTTTCTTACTTTTTATATTTTATGGACGAAACAATTAATCAGGAAAATAAGAGACGATAACGAAAATAATCATTGGTTGCGGCTATAATAAAATGTATGACGTGGGCGTTGTTATACGGGAATACTTATCTTGTTTAACATAATTATGTTCATACACTGTTTTCCTCTCATTTATGATTATCATCTACATTGTTTTTGTTAATTTATTATTTGTTTGTCTTATGCAATGCACAACCCAAACTGGAACTGGTCATCACTGCAGTACTCATTTCCAGGAAACCAGTCCTGTGTGTTCAATTTAGTCTCTTATGAACTTGATCCTGACTCTCTTTGCATGAATAACAATGATACATCTGTGCCTGATTCTACTCTCTTTTCTCTCCTCATACCCATTCTCCTCAAAGCAGCTGGGCTGAGCACCTGGTGTGTATGGAATTGGACATCCTTATTGATTACTGTAGGGAGGAGTGGTCCAAAACATCATGGCTCCCTCACTGCATCCCCAGCATAGAAAGCAAGCAACACAAGGAAAGGTCAGTCTAAATAATTGCCACCATATTTGACACTTAGAGCACAAATGAAGTGGATTGTTTTCAGGAGGAAGGGACTTTCCAACTCTGCATTTTACAGTATACTAAACCTAAGCAGACTTAAACCACCAAAATATTAATTTAATGCATATTTAGGAGATGAGACACATTTTGGCTGCACTTGAGTGGCAAACATGTAACATGAAAACTACAGATTTCATGATCACAGGGTCAGGTATTAATGGTACAATAATAATTTCACATGGAATAATTTTCCATCTACACAAGCATTTCTACGAAAAACAACAACTTAACTGTATGTTTCTGTGAATATAATGTTCCTGGGTAATTATACTTTTGCCAGCAAAATGACGAAGTTTGTTAAGACTAATCTGTCCCTTTCAGCAATAACAAATTATAGCTCTAAAATCATATTTTTTTCATTAAAGTTTCATGTGTTATTTGTTATGTATGTAATTATTTGTTGCTAATGCCTCTGTTTTGTTTGTAATAAACATTGTTACTTAGACGTGACATGGAGGATGGTACTATTTTTAAAGATAATTCTGTAGCAAAGAATGAAAATTCTTGATGAAGACCATCACACTGTTGTATGCTCACTTAACAAACATTACCTGACATGGACTTTATTTATATGCTTCTCTGTATTTTCAGCATGAAGGACGTCAGGGCTACATATCACTCCAAATCTCTATCTCGTTAATAACCACACTCAAACTGCCTTTAGCCTTTTTGTTAAAAGCAAATTAATAGTGGTTGCATGGTGGTGAAAATTATTGACTGAATTCTCCTGATTGCTTCCCTTGATAACACCAGTAAATCAAATCTGAAACGTTCAAAGTTGTCTGAGGCGCAGCATGTAATGAGAAACCTTTTTGTTCTTTAGAACAGCGAGCCTTACATGTGTTTTAGAGCCTAATCAATATCAGGAATGAGAAGAGAAAAAGTGAAGGTCTTGAAACTTTAAACTTTGCAACTTTTCAAAGTGTAATTACAGTGTACAAATAGGATTTTACCCAAAGCAGTGTGCATGTTGTTTTTTCACGCCTTGAAGGACATTTCAAAGGTTTGGCCGAGGCTGAAACCACAGGGGGACAGCTGGTTAGCGTAGGAAAGTGTTAGTGAGGAGTTCATGTGTGCAGCTCTCCCTTACTGCTGTCAGCTATGCTATATGGGCGCTCTGTGAAGTAGGCGATAAGCAATCTGCTCTAATAAGGAGAGTGAATAAAGTTGAAAGTGTTGTGTTGTAGCTATGCGCTACAGAGAGTTATTTGGATGGTACCATATTCTATGCACATAGTAGAATAGGCATTAGGCCATGGTTATTTTTAGGCTTAAGTTACTTTCACATTGTTTAAGTTAAGGTACAACTTTGTTCTCTTTGTTTCTTATTAAATTTGGTTTCCAGATTAAAATCTCATTTTTTTAATTGAATGAAGTGGAACATAAATGACTTTAACAAAGGTGGAACAGTCTTCAAGAACAGAGCATTTACCCATAACTTTTAGCTTATCCAGCTGTAATAACGGGATTAATTTAAACATAGATGGATGGTTTAATTAGTGTGTTGGCAAGCACTTTTCCCTATGGCTAATTATGCTCACATTTTTTCATTCAAACAAAATGTGATACTCGTCTCCCAGATGGTTGTCATTGCAAAGGTTGCGGTGCCTTTGATTCCTTTCCAAGCCTTAATGTCTTCAAGTGATCTGGAGATTCTGGTGTTACTAAACTTAAAGTTACATTGATCTGTAATTTTGGTTTTCATATAATAGTTGCTTTTCTAATTCAAACCCCTGTTTAAATTTGACATACAGATTACACGTTGGCGATAACAATGAGTGAGCTCGCTTTTTCAGAGACAAGACAAATCACAGTCATCTAATATCTAAAAAATGTATGGACTACAAAACATACATAACAGGTACATGGTGCTTTGGAAAAAGTTTATACTTTATTTTAGTGTGGATGAACAATAACAGACTTTAAGTTTTGATTGTGGTTATACGTAGTGGCTGTGTGAGAATCTAAAGTTCTGTGTTTTATTAAAGATTTCCGCCTAAAAAAATGTGACATACTGTTGAATGAATTGTTCTATTACTCCTTACACATTTTGTAAATTAGAGGGAATGACTATTTTTGTACTTTTAGTGATGAATTATTCTTTAGATTGAAAGACAGAGAGAGAAACTATACACTAAAATAAGTATTTCTTCAGCCTAATTAGTCTGAGGTGTATTTACACCACTGCAACTTATCTGTATGTTAATCATTCAAACAACTCGCCACAGCAATGTCCTCACCAACCACACAAGTAACGTTTCCATCATTAACACAATATTATTAGTGTTTTTAAAATCATATGTATTGGGCTTAATAACATCTGTGCTGAAATTTAGCAGCGGAAATAACTGTCAATGTACGTAAAGGTAATACAATCATGAAGGAGCATTTATTGCTACACATGATGTCATCTTCTCCAGTCATCTCATTCTCTTATCCAGCCTGTGGAGAGAAGTCTGCCCTTGGGTTAATAAAAAGACTGTGAGATACAGTTTATCAAACTAAAATCAAATTAAAATGCACATGAAAATGCTTCTTCAATTTAAACGTCTTGATTCAGTTTTACCTGGAAATGATATTGACTTGCTCATTGACTGTTATCAATAAAAATGATGCAATTTATCGATAAAACTGACAGTAGATTATTATAATAAGAAGACTAATAATATGTATATTAATACTTGTTGTTATTGCGTATATACACAATTTGTTCTGAGTTTCTGAAAGAAATCTATCAGACAAAATAACTACTTAGGATCCCACTTCATATTGAAGTACTGATTTTCTTATTTGTAAACTGCAGTTACATAATAATCTTAAACTTATGCTGCAAAAGCAAATACTCTTTATTGTCTACAGAGAACTCACATTCCATTGTATGAAACGCATATACAAAATTGAAAATTCAAATTCAATTTTATACCGCACAAGACAGACTGCTTTAAACTCCCAGATATCAGTTTCATGTTGTACAGCTGAGGTACCAGAGCCACACAGTGGTCCTGAGATGTACTTTTACTTTTGCTGCCACTGCCTATCTCAGCGTCAGTGCACACCACTACTCCGAAGTCAACAGAAAGACTAGATTTGTAGATATTTCTCTCCTCTGTCTGATTTCCAATAATAGCCAGACGTTGTTGAAGTAACTGCTAGCATAAAGCAGCAATTTTACAAGAATGTTGCCGGTCTAGCGATATTTTTGACCAGAAATTGCTTTGATCTTGGTCTTAAACATTCTCTGTTTGATATGGCTTTCAAATGAACTGTGGTATGAACCTTACTTTCCGCCTCCCAAAATGGCATCAGGTAGTGATGAGCCATCTCATAACTCTTTCATGGCTACACTGTAAACACGCTACACTGTTTTTATTCCTTAAGAAAATCACAGACAGAGAATCAAACTGTCTTCAGTCAACATTTAGATTCCTAATACGCTGTGCGAAATGGAGCCGCAGAGGAGGAGACTTCTTTCATTAGACACTTCACTGAGGCTCTGAAGTTTGCTCCTTCCATCTGAGATGACTTTAAAAGAGAAACAATGCCTCTGCCTATTGGGGTCTTTGGAGATTTTCTCTCTCATCACATATTAATGAAAGAGGTGGCATGTATGGAGTTGGAGAACTTAAGCAGGAAAACCTGGTGGTAAGCATGCCTTTATGTTCACAGATACATGACAGACTCATATATTGTGTAAAAGTGACGTTGTATATGATGTTTTCCAAGAAATCTTGAAGTGCTTTACAAAATCTGTACATTTTCCTCACATTGGTATTGATACACATACAGTCGATGCACAAGAATGCAGAGTGTGTCACGGCTGCCTGTAGAGGGCACACTTCACCTGGGATGCTTCAGGGCTACACCTTTCCCACTATCTCTCCTTGCACACACAGGCAGACCCGCACACACATACACAATATTCACGCGAGTATAATCATCTTATATCATGCACACAGACAGCATGAATTAGAGGTGAGTTCATGCCAGTTATTTAGATGAATGTACTGTACATCACTTTCCCACATTGGCCTCCATTTCTCCTTTAATGAGACAGGCCCATCAAGACGGAGCGGGAGCTTTTTGATATCCTCAGAGGGGCATGGCGCACAGAAACATTAATGCTCATAATTCATAGCAAATCAAGAAAGATTTTGTTGGAACAGAGGATGACACCAATTACCAGTTGTTTATTGTTTGCTATTGTTGTGTTTACTGCAGTCTAATCATATTTGGAGGTCGGCCACAGCACTACATCAGCTCCAAGTGGAAAAGCTTGTTTGAAGCCTTTCATTTCGTTGTGCCATATTAGCTGCACTGAGCAGCCCTAGACAACATGCTGCCTTTGCTTTCAAGATAAAAAGAAACAAGAATTACATCACTCTCTAAATAACTTTGTGAATTAAGGAAATTGCACGTAAATTAGTCACCTAAAAAAACGACCAGCCCATTATGAAAAATGTGTTTCATCTATTAATTCGCCTCTAGATAATAATCGTTTACATAATGACTTGAACATGGGAACAAGATTTTGTGTTCGATTCTGGGCAAATGTTGTTGGCTGCTAATGTTTGGCCAGACAAAGCTCTCTCTTTTTCCTTCCTGCCCCTCCTATGGAATAGCAAATTTCGTGGCATGAAAGCAAGAAAATCATGGAAATCAGCAAGGCCTTCATTATACCAAGGTCATTACAGCTGGCTTTTATCCTCCTCTGTACTTATTGGAGGTAAGGGAATCCTATTCTCCATCACCCAAGGCCTCACCTTTGAACACACGCACAAGCTTACACCAGGGCCAACATTGCTCATACACACACACAGCCATGCACGCACATAAACACACATCGGTTTCTCTTTCATTTGGCCTCCTTGAATTTCATCATTCATTTTTACATCACATTAGTGTGGCGTGTTAGTGGTCGGCGTGTCTGCATGTAGAGAGGGCGGCTGTTACTTCAGGAAAAGACTGAATAATGCACGGGAAAAGGCAGGGGAAGGCTCGAAGGGAGTCAGCACGATGATTGCCTCCTTATACCACATATATGAGACAGGGTGTACATGAAGTGGGATAAATAGATCAGGAGCTTCTTGGATTTCATATAATTAGACTACAAGGTACACTGGAGTGGTAGGTGAGCTGTTTTTAGGCCGTGAAGTGGGGGGTAACTACCAATGATAGTCTTGGGGTAACAGTTCCTTGATTGAGACACCCAAATGGTTGAATAGAGTTAGAAAAGCTTTATTTTTTATAGTTATGTTCTGTCTCCTTACATCCACAACAAAGCAATTTGTAGATCAAGAAGATAACATGAACAAAATGTTAGCTAAGTGACTGAAATGTACCACAATATCAGATTCTTGGAGTTTCTCTCGGAACAATGGAAAGTATTAAAAGCAGATTTTGGTGTTTGTAGGAGCCGTGCACCATGATTGGAAACAAAGCAGTCAAGGTTACCATTTCAGATCTTTCCAGAGATGGGTTAGTATAATAACACATTAAGTTACTGTAATTAGGCCATTACTTTCAAAGTAACCCAATCCCACAATTTGGGACAAAAAAACCCTCAACATTTAAAGTTAATATTTTTAATGAGCATCACAAGACAGTTGAGTCTTACTCAATAGCTCCATCAAAAAAAGAATAACTGTGATCTTGAGGGGAAAGAAAGTGTTCTCTTAATGTGCGCCAAAGATGGTCTCCTCTGTCTGTCTCAGCGGCTGTGTCTGATTTGAAACTCTCCATTGATCTGATACCACCAAGAACTGGCCTGCATATTAAACCAATGCTGTGATACAGCAGATGAATTGTGTGTGTGTGTGTGTGTGCGTGTGTCTGTGTGAGTGTGTGTGTCTGTGTGTGTGTGTGTGTGTGTGTGTGTGTGTGTGTGTGTGTGTCTGTGTGAGTGTGTGTGTGTGTGTGTGTGTCAGTGTGCATGCTCATGGCTGTAGTCCAGGTTCACGGTATTACAAAAAACAACAAAAAAAAAACGAAGAGATTTTACACAGAGTTATGTGGTGTCCATTGATAGTCATACAAACTGTAATATCTCTCAGAAGCCCAGTTCTGCGCCTGCCAACACACATTGGCCTTCACTTCTGATGCTGACATCATTTAATCTTTAGGAGGAGCTTGGGGTTTCTGTCCCAAATCCTTGATCTGGTTCACCTTACAGGATGAGCCTCACTGTCTATTCTCCAAAATAAACAGACTCATTATTGTACTCTCTCTTGTCCAAGGCGCACAGATCCTCTTCCTGTCTTTAGGTAATGAAGCTTGTCTGTGCTGCAGCCTGTCTACAATGCATTAAACGTATTTAAAGCTTGAAAATGAACACAAATGTCATGTGGTCTGCGTAGGGAATTGACAACAAGCTTGGAGATATCCTGTTTCATACAAGCACATGGGTGAACATGTAAACACACAAGCAAAACGTGCCCCTCATAGAGGCTTAATGGAACCTTTTCACACAGTGTGAAAACAATCCTCTGCTGTCTCACTGTTGGTGTGTCTGGATATTTTATGAGCACTGAAAAGGATGCACACTTCTCAGATTAGGACTGGCAGAAGTGCTCGGGAGACAGTGTCAGAAAAGGATGAACATTAGCCACCTGATCGGACAGGATCAATGAAAAGCAATTAGATGATAAGTCTGTGGAGGCAGCCCTGCATGTGTGTGTGACTCCAGGGGCAGAGACCTTTACAGCAGCAAACGATGAGGGGATGAACTAGAAATATTTCTGGGTTTTTTTAGTTTTTAGGTTTTTTTTAGATCTTAAACAGGATAGAATTAGATATTCACACATGAGGCGAAGCAGTCTGTGATTATATGCATGGTGTACAGTATTTATGTGTGTGTTTGTCTGCTCGTGCTTCTGTCTCCTTGTGTGATTTGCGCGTGGCTTATGTGTTTTGCCTAACATCTATTGTCATAATGATGTGTGATTATTAAGGGAGCAGGGTTTTCACAGCAGGGAAAAAAGGGGCTGAGCCGACAACAGGTTGGGCCTCCCTTTGTGTCTTTGTTTGAACGCTCAGCAAATACATATTCATGCTCCCAATGTGCACACAATAGCACACATTTGTTTATAATTTTTGTTTATTTGGGTTGCATTCATTAACAAAAACATTACTTTTTTTGCAGTCATATTGGAACGGGGGGGGGGGGGTACAAGGTGATAGCAAAGAAAGGTTTCTCGTAAAAGAGGTGGACACAATCTCCAGGAGCCGATGCCTTGTTATTTCACTAGTATCCCTGGGAGAGGTTAAGCTCTTGCAGCAGGCTAGCTATTAGGCTAAACCAGGGTGCGTTGTGTTCTGTGTGGGCTGAAAAGACACATTTCTGACCATTAGCGTACCTCCTGTTCCTCATTCCAGAGTACAAAAGCACATGAGAGTTTTTCCTCCAATTTGTAGGTATAATGATGTCACACAACAAATAACTTGGAGCTTAATCCAGGCTTTGTTAGCTTATTGTGATATGTTTCTGTTTATCTGCTCCAACTAAAACATCCCTCATTTGTGGCCCTTAAAACCAAGTGATGGTATAAACACGTTGTACAGGCTGCAATGAAGTGCTCTCTCCTCTTTACTGGATTTGTGAATCTGCTCATTTCCAACACTAGATGGCTGTCTGTGCTGTGTGTGCCGTGTAGCAGCACCAGTGCAGCCTCCTCCAGCTGCTTTTATTGGCCCTGGAAATGCAAGGCTGAGCAAAAGATTTTTGTTAATAATGCTTTGAGACACTTGGGTTATGAAAACACACAGCTACACAGACATAGCACCCAACTTAATGTTTTGATGTTTGAATTTGCCAACCCTTCATTTTTTTATAAAGTCATGAACAATGGATTAAATGTACTGTCAGGTACAGATGCACACTCACTGAGGTGAAAGTGCATTTGAGTAGATTTAAAAATAAACTCTATGCAATGTCAATTTGAATATATATTCCACAAATCTAGACTTTTTTTTTGTGGATCAGGATAGACTTCAGTTAAACTGACAAATTTCAAAACAAGTCAAAGGTGCTATTAATGTGAAATAAAAACACTGAACACATTATTTATCATTCCTGTTATTGTATAATTTTTTGACCACAGTCCATGCCCTTGTTTTATATTAGTATATCCACTGTGTGTGTTTTGTGTAAGAGGCTATTTGTAGTTTCATTATGTGCAGTAAATGCAACCACATAGAGCACTTGGTTGCAGTATTGACTTTGAAGATTGCCTTTCTTCTTCTTCTTCAGAGGCCGTCCGTCTCTTTAGCCCGAAGCTCCCAAACCGCACAGCCGGCCAGTTCGCGGTGGCCTTTTATTATGATGTCAGCACTTCGCTTAAAGAGCATTCAATATCTCCAGAACTCCCGTTGGTGGAACATCAATAGAATAAAACAGACGCACAGTGGATGGCCATTCCTAAAAGCCGGTCAGTTCATTTGCTCATTGATTTATTGGAAGCTGACAGTGTAATGGAATTAAGTAGCAGTGATTATCACGGACAAACAGGTTGTTTGTTTGTTTTTCCTACATCTGTTTTCGCTGTGAGTTTCAACACCGGCCGAGATATAGATAGACAAATACACACACAATATGGAAATGCATTCATACATGCACATAAAACAAATTTTCCTGAATTTCTTTGAAGAAAATGAGAGAGATCCTTAAGTGCACGGTGCATTATCTGATTTCTCATTTGACCCTCGACAGAAGACAGAAGGCACTGAGGCTCATAACTAGGTAATCCAAAAGAAGGAGGAAAGAAAGAACAGAAAAACAAATGAGAAAAGCAGTGGACTACAGGAGAAGGCTATTACGCCCAGCCTGATTTGTAGGCCTGTTAAAAGATGGTGATCTAGCAAACAAACGAAGCTTTGTGAGACAATTGTACTAAAATCACCCACATAAATCAGGGTGTGATTACTTCAGGAGCTGGAGTTACTGGGTGCTAACATTGTTGTGCACACTCTTTAACGTTATTAACACTCTTAATAGTGACCGACAGCTGCTCACAGAGGCCTTGTGTAACCCCGATCCCCCTTTTACAATCCCAAAAACAGGAAAATAAAAAATAAAATTCAGATTCATTCAACTGGTGTTGGCCTGTTTTATATTGATAGTGTCACCATGATGCTGAACTCAAAATCCTCTACAGTTTAAAGAAGTTTGATGATTCAGTACTGAATGCTTTGTCTGGCGTGTTTGTGTACATGAGTGCGTTCACACCTCCTCATCTCTATCTACTACAGCATCTCTGGCTCTGTAATTCATGCAAACAGAAATGAAAACCTTCTTAGCAATATGCAGATTTCTTTATGCAAAGCAGCATTACCTATGGTGCGCGGACGGCAGCTAATGCCTTTGATCAGTCTCTCTGACATTCTCTAACTACTGAGAAGAAAAGAACTTAAAAATTGTAAAGGCTCTTAATTGAAGTGAACATAAAAGAAGATACATGGTGTTAATTGGTATACGCTAAGAATAATCTAGACCTTGGAGACCACTGTCCCTTACCGGCCCCCCTGCCAAAGTGTCAGGATTTACATCTTTAATTCAAGATTTCCCCACATTAATTACCTCGCAGGCAGTGAAATGCGAATCACTTCATTTTAAAGTATAATAAACATCCAAATAGTTTCTCCCCTCCCCTCCCCATCCATGAATATCAATTTTTGTTAGTGTGCAAAAGCCTGGCTCTCCTGTTCTTAAGGAGGTTGTGCAGAAAGAAGCAGGTTGTGAATGTGGTCCAGAAAGAAGTTTACAGTAATGGAGATTTAGTAAGTGCATAATTGAAGTGAACAACACTGGACAAACTTAATTTTTTTTTATCTGAAAAATATGAAGAATTAAAGCTAAAGAACATACTCAGAGGTCACTGAAAATTTCTGTTTGCTCTTTTTGTGCAGGTGTGTCGTTATGAGCAAATACACAACCTGGTTAAAGACAAAATAGTGCAACTAAATGCCCTCAGAACAGCATAATTTTGGCAAGACAACTAATTTGTATGTGTGTGTGTGTGTGTTTGTGTGTGTGTGTGTGTGTGTGTGTGTGTGTGTGTCTGAGTGTGTGTATGTAAGCACCTGCTTTTCAGTGAAGTAAAGCAATTTGAACACTGGACCCCAGTATGACCTTTGAATACGAGAGGAATACACCAGTGCTCATAGACCCCAGGCGTCATCGTTCCCTCTCAACATAATAAATGACACACACACACACACACACTCTCACACACACACACGCACACACACACACACACACACACACACACACACACACACACTCACACACACAAACAGAGGCAGATACATGTACATGCATGTGCACACACAGAATTGCTGACAGACAAATGACACTCTGATGGAAAGTGAGGCACTTTAAAGTCCTTAAATGCCACCAGCAGCAGCACTCACACAGAGTCTGTAATATTACACCTGCACTTATTTCCCTCTTGTTTAAAGCACATTTAACACTGTACTGCCCTTGAAATAACCAGCTAAGCTGAAGCTTTTAACTTGTGTGCAGGTTCATGTATGGATTTATTAACAGAAAATAGAAACATCTATTATGGCTTATTGAAACAGTTTCAAACGCACCCCAATGTGGGTAATATTATGCAGTTTATTAAGCAACAATAAGCAATTTATGTAAACACAGTTCAAACGAGTGCTGCTCCTGTACACCTTAAAATCATCCTTTTTTGAAGTGGTTTTATTTTGGGGTTTCATTGTAATTTATTGGCTCAAAGTGCACGATACAGTGTTAAAGCTGATTTGATACGGAAACCTGCAGGGACATATTAATTAAAATAGCAATCTAATTAGCATTCCACTGTGACCTAAAAGTTGAATATTATTAGAGCTGCAACCGTCGGCTGTGATGAAAAGAGCTTACATGACAGTGAAATTGAAATTCAAAGAGCTGGAGATAATGTACACGCAGATCAAAAGAACAAACGGTGGGGAGAAAAATAACACACCAAGAAGTTTTACGTTTCCTCACAAGGGGGAAAACCAGCGTGTGCACACTCCTACACCCACATACATACACACACGCACACACACCCATAGACACACATGCACATGAAAACACACACTCAGTACTCAGTGTTAGGTTGGCTGGTGTAATGAAATCCAAACATCTGCCAGATACAAATACTGCTGCTATGACAATGAGTTGACACCAGGAATTTAATGGAGGGAAAACTCACTTCAGTGCTTATTACTTGCAGACCAGTGTTTGGCCAACATTTTAGTCTGATTTTACATTTTTCTTCATGACATAAATTGAGTGTAAATGTTCTTTGGAGTAGTACGATATGAGGACAGACTGTTAAAAGGTTAAAATGTATCAGTAACACCATAGAAGCAGTTCATGAACTATTCATTATGCTCTGCAGAGTGACCACTTAGGAATCAGATGATGCTGTCATTGTGGGACATATGCAACTTTAATTGTTGATGTGATGATTGGTTAATGTGAGCCAAGACACACCTCAGCACAACTGCTGGAAGAAGTGCTCTGATTCAACACCACCATTTATAAGCAAAAGTCTTACAGTGCAGTAAGATATACTTAGTACTTCAGAGTGTTATGTTGTTATGTATATTATATAATAGTATTAGAATTATTGATGCATTAATTTGTAAACAGCATTTTTATGTTGTAGCAAATCAAGGCTACCAGTTTAAATATTGCTCAGTATTTTAATACATAAAAACAACATATTTCAAGAATTGCATGAAAAAAACTGAATCTGCAAAATAGCATTTATATTGTACAAGATTTTCCAATAAATGTAGTGGAGTACAAGTATAAAGTAGTGTGAAAATGGAAATTTGGATTTGGAAGAACTGCACATACGAAAATGTATTTTGTTACTCAGCATCGTCCCGCTGGAGTGATGCCACATCAGGCAAACTACAGGATATACAAATAGTTTTGGATCCTGATCTGTTGAATACATACACTGTTCTCAAATGAAAAAAGAAATTGACCGTAATACTTATTGACAAATTTGTCCACGTTTATCAATTGATCTTATTTCTGTAACATAACAGCCCTGTAAAAAAAAAAAAAATGACAATGAATGATTTTCTGACAGCAGCTCTTCCACACAAGGTGTTGTGATGCTTTATGATCATTGTTGACCCGAGGTCATAGGCTGCCAACCTTTTTATTTGTCACTTTGTCCCTGATTGAAATCCAATAACCAGGCCTTCACAGTCATATTGAAGTCTAGCTTCTCCACAGTACATCTGGACGAATGCAGAGGAGAGGTTAACATTGCTCCGATCGTTGACACTAGACTCGAGCTGACATGTTTCATCCTATCACCAAACAAGCTTCTGCTCACAGTCTCTGAGCGCCTGGTTAACCTATATCAACTGCCACAACACGCCCTGATATACATTAAGCCTTATACAGGTCATGACAATCAAAACAGTCCTCACAGGGGTCAGCGCACTCCAGTCCACTCAGTGTTACTTTGGTTTAACCTTGAGGGCTTCTGTGCTTCCTCTGCATCCCTTCAGGGAGTCTTTCATATTCCTGCATAGCCTTGTGCATGGACTGACTTGCCTGTTTTCCTGGGTAAGGGCCTCTACGCTTCTCCTGCAGCTCTACAAGCGGGCGTGTTAACATGTGTCCCTGCAGTGGGCCAGCGCACCAGCCAGCCAGTGATAATTATTCATTAGTATTCATTAGTGTGAGGTGCTGGCCGGTGCGGGGCTCATGTTGAATCAGTGTTCTGACGAGGCCTCGGCCCGGCGTGGGTCAGCGAAGAGCCAGTAATTAGGCCCACCAGTCAGGAGGCATTTTCCTAAGCACAACACGTGAGGTTGAGAGAGAGAGGATGCAACCACCAGGAGAGAGGCTGCAGAGAGAGAGAGAGGGAGAGAGAGAGAGAGAGAGAGAGAGAGAGAGAGAGAGAGAGAGGGAGAGAGAGATGTTGAGAAAGGGTGTGTTTTTTGTTTTTTTTTTTCAAAAGAAAGCCAGCCTTGGCCTCCTTGTTTTCCTGCATGGGTGCCGTTGAGTACCTTAACCTCCCTCCATCTCTCACTCCATCAGTGGTAAAAATTTGTGGTGACCTTGGTTGTCTGCTTTGTTTGTCTGTTTTGTGCTCTTTTTCTTATTCTATTTTCCTTACTCGTCTTTGAAGCTTTTTCGCCCCCCCCATCCAAATATGCATATAGCCTGTCTGTTTCAATCTAATGTGTCTGCCTTTGTTGTATGTGTGTATTTATGGGTCTTTGCATGTCGCATGGTTGATGATAACAGCAGTTATTATCACTTGCAGACATAATTGTGTAATGGTTAACATGACGGAGTGGTCGCCTCCCAGGAATGCTGTTAGTATTGTAAATGCAACTGAGGCCTAACTGAATTAATCTAATCGGAAGATAATTACACTGGCTGGAACAAAGCTGGACCAGATTTATCAAACTGTTTACTGCCCCCGTGAGCCATTAAAGGAAGAGATCTACAAGCCTGGTAAGGTTAAAGGCGTCCGGCGCACCTCAAAGCTGGCTGTGCCACAGCTGTCAGTACACATCTGACACAGAGAAGGGGCTTTGACGTTGACTGACAGCAATTGAGAATACAAGGGGTCAAGTGTTGAGCTGTAGTGAGACAGGAGAGAGGAAGACACAAACCCCCCCATATCCTAATCCCTGTGGAGGACAGCAGAATCCAAGGAGATGATAGCTTGTCCTGTCAACACATAACCTCAGTTTACCTTGAATTAAAACAAAGAGCCTAAGACATTGACAACCTCTCGCTCTGCTTCACTCTCTGTTTCCTTCTATCGTCTTATTTTTCCTCTTCTCATTCACTCGTGTACAAGCGAGGATACACATGGGAGGGGGAGAGGGAGTGCCTTGCATAGCCTCGCTGTATCCTGACATGATTCCAGATTAGACAAATTCCCTAAACTGCAAGCGGATGGCATGACACCCTCCTCTTCCCCAACATCCCCCCCTTCCCATCCCTTTTCCCCTCCTCTGCCTCCTCTCTCCTCTTGGTCTCCGGCGTGCACATTTTTCTCCTTCAGATTTATGACACGGGCATATAGGTGCACTTGACAGCTCTCAGATTGGCGCTGTAGAAGAGGGAGATCCCAAAGCGAGACGGGTTAGCTGGGTAAATCTATCAGGGGTCCGTCCGGGAGGAGGCGATGGAGGAGGAGAAGGGGGAGAAGGATGAAGAGGGATGTGTGTGGAGGGGGGCGAAACCAAGGGAGAGGTGGAGAAGGGGAGAGGAGAGCGAGGGAGAGAGGCTTGGTGGGGCCCTGCTGAGCACATAAGCTTCCATGCTGAGCACAACCGTGGCTGCCTGACAGTTGTGCTCAGCCTTCACTGTAATAATGAATAAAAGGAAACTCCCTGCAGATTACACATCTTCCATGTTTTGACATTGACCTTAATACATAATTTAACCACAAAGCCTGAAGAGTGTGTAACGAGATAAGAGAGGACCAGCGGATAGAAAAAAGATGCCCGAGCTAAAACATACAGGCAAAAAAAAAAAAGCCTCAGCTGTAATGGCTCTAATATGATCAAGCCTGAGAGACTCTTGCCACCACTAAGTTTTTTTTCAACAGGAAGACGAAATTTGGGTGAGAGCACTGGAAGATGGAAGGTACCAGAGGAGGAAAATCATGGATTTGTGTGTGTGTGTGTGTGTGTGGTGTGTTTGAGGAAAATGCAGTGATTTTCCTGCTTGTCGAATTCCCAGTGGGAGGAGAAGGTACTGCTGCTAAACCTCAATAGAATAGTAATGTACCAGCCCCAGCTGTTGTGTGTGTATGTATCTGTGTGTGTGTGTGTGTGTGCCACTTTTCGCCATTAGTGCACTACCTCCTGAGTGTGTATGCGCACAAGTGTATACCGAGAGTGTGAAATCTGAAAGAGGTATTTGTCACTGTCAGTGTCACGTCTTGGTTTGTGTGTGTGTGTGTGTCTGTGTGTGTGTGTGTGTGTGTGTGTGTGTGTGTCTGTGTGTTTGAGTGTTTTCCTCCGGGCGTGTGAGAGTGTTGTGATGTTTTCGGTGACTGTTTAGAGTGGGGTTTGCTGAGCCAGCAGTCTTCGCCACAGGTTATGTCACTCCAGCTGAGGTCACCATGTCACACACACTGTCAGGAAATGCTTTCTTTAGCTGATTTCCTCCAGGAGAAAACTGCCAGACTCACACAGCTTGTAGAATATGTCCACTGCAACCACAAGTAACACTCAAAGTCAGCATTTAACAATAGAATATGTTTTTTATTCTCTTACAAAACATTAGACCTTATTCTGGTCTGGTTTGTGCATTTGGTAAATTCACTTCTGCTTTTTTTCTAATGGGAAATGTTGCTACACATGATTCATGCATTAACAATCATTACTACCCAATTAAGGAGGTGATTACGTCACCAGTGGCCTGCTAGGTGCTGTGAAACACAGATGCAGATATTAAATATGAATTACAGAGGCCGTATCTGCCCCCCCCCCTCCCCTCGTTCTCTCATCCTCTTAACTCCTTTCGTCTTTGGGCTCTACAAAGACAGGCTGTTCTGTAATTGAAGCAGCATGTCAAAGCCGTCTTCCTGTCTGCGTGTAACCCTCTGATTCACGCTCTTCTCATTAGTGTTATAATTACCGCTGGTTGAAAAGCAAGGGTCTGAGCGAGCCCCTTGGCGAGCGCTAAGGTGAGAGTGCGGGCCCGTGGCGCTCTCAGCTGGGGGGTTGAGGCTAACCTCCAACCCAGTAGGGGGCAGTGGAGATGTACTGAACCCAGCCTGCGTGGTGTCCGCAGCTCGGCACATGAGGTCTTTTTAAAGGCTACATGCTGCTTTGCATGGTAACAAGCTGTTGTGAAGAGAAAACTGATTGGTTGATAAATGAAACATGAAGAATTGCCGTGTGGAATTCATGAGCTGTGCTGCTTTTTCTCTCGTTTTCTGTTTCTTCTGTCATCCATTTATCCATCCATCCAACCATCCATCCATCCATCCATCCATGCACCCGCTCTTCTTCGTTTTGTGATTCTCTAAGATTCACGCACCTGTCAGTCTGTCCCCAGGTCTTGGCCTCAGCCTCTGTCTCTGGGCTCTTGGAGCTCTTCAGGGATTTGGCTTGGCTGCAGCCTAACCGACCCTGAACAGCCTCCAAACTGGTCCAGCTGGGTTGGACCTCTAGTATGTGTGTGTGTGTGTGTGTGTGTAGGTGTGTGTGTGTATGTGTGTGTGTGTATATGTGTGTATGTGTGTGTGTGTGTGTGGACTTGTGCCATCGTGGCTGAGTTACCACACAGAGCCACAGCTATGACTGTGGTGGCTATAGCACTTTGGTGCTTTGCCATCAGGCTTCCCTCCAAGGGCCGTGTCAAGACAGAGAGAGTCTTGGTGCGGGTGTGCATGCGTGTGTGTGTGTGTGTGTTAGGCGATGCAGGGCGGTGCTCTACTTCTGCAGCAGTAATCTAATGAGCCTGTAAACACACTCATTTGACATCATTAATTGGAGAGAGATCAGAGATCTGAGAGGGGTGTGGGTACAGGGTGTGTGTGTGTGGTAGCGGTTTGAGGGTTCTCCCATCAGAGAGGGTTCTCCCAGATCAAAGATTTAGAGTGTGAAATCCTTGATTATGCGACAGAGAGACACATTAGAGGCAGTTTTCTGCCAAGCTGAGAGAGCAGCAGAATGTTTGGTCAGTGCCAGCAGCAGGCCTTGATTTCACCAATGAAAAGAGCTCGAGCAACGCACACAAAGCTGCCCTCTGTTTTGTCAATTTTAACGATGAGTGGACAAATCAAAGTTGGAAAATGGGGAGTTTGTCTGCTCCCAGTTTATTGATTTTCAAGTATTTTAAACACATGAAGCTATATTTTGGACGCCTAGTGACAAAGCGTCTGCTGGCACTTTTGAGAAAAGTTTGAGTCCTCTTTGTAACTGTCACGGAGTGTGATCCATTAGCTGTAATTGTGCTGCCATACTGGTTCAGTCACATTTGTCAGCTGGATCTAAGCTGGGGGGAAACAGAGGTGCAGTGCTGGAGTTGCCAGCTAGTAGTCCTCTGCTCTGACTGTAACCCAGTCCAGTCCTTAATGATCTATCTGTCTACCACCCGCACAATGGCCCACACCGCTGTTCGCTTTCATTTACAGAGTGCCACTCTCTGAACTCCCCTCATCAACCCTTTGTTCCTGGCTGTTTCATGTTTTTTTGGGGAGTTGAATGGAGTAGCTGTGTATGGGATACTTTTGAGCGAGTGGTTGAGAGAGACAGCTAGAGCAGGAATTTTCCAGTGCAATACATTATGAAGATTTCACTTTCTGCCTTTGATTCTGCACTGACAGTTATCCTTCAGCCCTCCTTTAAAGTCCCACTTTCAATCCCTAATGGCTGTCATGTCGCTGCGCTCTCTGGACTCTTACTCAAAGTGTCATTGGCATAATGGTCGGCAGCCGTTGCCCTCTTTTGATCATCCATGCTGTGTGCGAGAGCAACTGGAGCCGAAACAGTGAGGTGTACGAGGTGTGTATGTGTGTGTGTGTGTGTGTGTGTGTGTGTGCACTGCTTGCACCTCTGCTCGGCTGCCACTCCCAGGCAAAGCTCCACGACCGGAAATCTAAAATTCACTTTCAAATAGTTTTCCTCCTGTTCTTGGTGCCTAATAGCCAAGCAGTGGAAAGTGTGTGTGCATTTGTGTGTGTGTGTGTGTGTGTACTCATTAAAGGGATAGCACAGGTTTCTACTGTATCAGCATCTCAGGCTCAGCCCAGTTTGGCACTCCCTCAACAGTTATGCATACTCCAACAAAGGGATGAAGGGCCATGAGGGAGTGAGACCAGGAGAGGGAGTGAAAACTGGTGTGTGTGTGTGTGTGTGTGTGTGTGTGTGTGTGTGTGTGTGTGTGTGTGTGTGTGTGTGTGAGTGTGTGTGACAGTGAGCTGAGACCTTGGACAGAACCAAACTGCACTCAAGTTCAAACACCCCAGCCTGCGTTCAAATGTATCAAGCTGGTCCAAGATAAATTCACACTCACCAGGCCAGAAAGAACACATCTAAGCAAGATGATGAGGGCCAGAAAACATCCGGAAGAGCTCTGATACATTCCAACAGGGACGTGCCCATAATAGAAGCCAGTGTGCGTTTGCTGAATGACATTATGTTCAAACATCCTGGGATGAAAACCAGTGTCTCGATCCAAGTAGTGTCAGTCTTCCAGGACCAGCGTCCTCTCATTTCCTGCCTGGTTCACCTGCCTGCCCTTCAGCAGCCCAGGACCTGATCCAGGTGTTTGGCAGGTTGGGTCCAGAGCCCAGGGCGCTAAAGCTAGTGATGCCCAGAGAACAAGAGTGGCTGCAGGGCTGCTGCACATCAGAGTGTGTGGTTTCATGAAAGAGGAAGAGTTGTTCTGCTTTGATAGCATTCAGTCAGAACATGGTTATTGAGTTTGATAAAAGCACTTTATAATATATACATATAGGGTTGGAGAAAGATCTTTTCTGGCATTGCCAAGTATTCCTGGATGCTTCTCTTGCTGCCTTTTGACCCTTTACAGCCTTTCTTCTGAATCCATCATCTCCTGTATTCTGTTCAGCTTTGCTCACCTGCTTTGTTTCTGCAAATCTTTCTCCAAAACCTAAAATAATATTAAATTATACAAAGCTTACTGCCTCCTACACTCTGAACTTTGAACTCATTTTTTTTTAATGCATCCACCAGTATGTACAATCATAATCCTATATTTAATATTTAATAATAATAAGGTTTCTATTGTGGTTGCCCCATAGAACTTTTTATTTTTCTTGCCTTTTCCTCAGTAAACTTCTACTCTCCTGTGTTAATCAATTTGTCTTTGGACTTATTTATTTAATACACTCATTTGCAGACATAGGTGTGCAGCCCTCCCCTCCCCTTTAGGCACAGAGGGATCCAGATCAGAGCGCTCGGCCAAGATCGTGTGTGATGTAAAGTTCTGGAGAATAAAAGATGTCTCTTCCAATAACATATTTGCTGCATGTATCGAAAGACGTGTCAATTTCAGTTACACCTGGCGCAGCAGTTGGAAAACAGAGTGTTCTTCGCTTCTAAAAGACAATGCCATACCAGTCACTCCCCACCTGAATGACTGATACATTAAACATGCAGAAAGCAGCGGGAGGACACTAGGGAAGGAGTGTTCAAAGAAGAAAACAAAGCATCCAAAAACAAAAAAAAGAAAAATATGTTGCTCACTACAGTACAGTACAACACAGCTGTCTGGTGCTGCAAACTAGCACCAACACTGAAACCTGATATTTCCAGGAACAGAGACAGTTTTTTATTTTACAGTGAGTACTGAAAAAATTAGCCAAGCTAGGTACAAACAGATTATCATTTAAACAGTCTATGTATACCCAGATATTCTGTTACTTTCCAGCTGCCTCATGAATCTATTTCTGTATCTCTGTAATATCCCGGCAATGTTTGACATTGCAAAAGTGAGCATTTCTTAGCTTTTCTATACTCTGAAAGCTATTCCAGAGAGGCAGCTGATCACACAGACTTTTGTAAGAGGAGAAGAGGAGCATCTCTGCCTTCTAGTTCCCTGACAGGACTGTCAGACTACATTCGAGTATAGACCAGACGTGCTAAAATCCGCAGTCCTCCCCATGCTCGTGAAATGCTGACACAGCTGCCCAAGGCCTGGCCTGTTGTAGAAAATTAATTCAGGCAAGTCAGAGGACACCTCAGTCAGTGAGACAGACAGACAGAAAGGGTCCTGTAAGGCAGGCAGTGTGAAGAGGAGTTGAGTCTCTGGTCTTTGTTCACTGCTGGACACATTAAGACTCCATTAAGGAAGCCTGACACACAAGGCGACGGCTGTCTCTGTTCTGCCTGAGCAAGCAACTTATTAAAAGACTGGGACTTCTGCTCTTTTTCTCTCTAACTCTTTCTCTGTCTCGCTCACTCACACAGAAACTCACCCAGCAATATTTAAAGCCAAAGAGAAAATTAAAATGAATTCTTACCAGATAATCAGTTTGCATGCATGATGTTTGTTTGGACTATTTGAGCTATTTGTAAGTTTTGCTATTGCTACATAGCAAATGTTAGCATTAACAGATGTTTACTTACCATTCTAGGGGAAACGCTGCAAGTTCAGCATCAAACTTCATTCCTTTACTGGCAATCAGTGCTAACATTAGCACGCTATACTAACTAGCTTCAGCTTTCCAAGTGGGAGCTAGTTAGCTTAGCTTGCTAGCTTCCACTTTCAAGGTGAAAAATGTAAAGGAACAGGTTTCTTAAATTGCTAATGGCACATAACCGAGGCTATACTGGAAACAGCTTCATAGTTTATAAAGGGTTATGATGTGCTCCAGTCAGTTGCACGGCACAGAAATTGACAGTGTATCTTTCCACTAATACTGGCCTTCAGAACACGTTTTTTGAAAAATAGAAAAATATACACAATAGATACAGAATTATATATATCAGTTTATATTTTTCTGCACAATTAAAATTTTAGTTTGACTTTGATTCTATAGAAGAGGAAGAGTTCTTTATTTTTACCACTATGTGAAAGACTGAATAGCCTCCAATTGATTCCCAAATTCTTCAAACTGACTTTTGATCAATACAACTAATTGTGTCTTTCTGGCAGTAATTTTATCTGAAGATAAAGATGTGATTTTCTTTTTAAAACCAGCTAGCGGCTTATGTTGCTAGACCTACATTCAGATTGGAGTCTTAATCTTTAGTCTTTAGTTAGGCCTTGGGGAATCCTTGTTAATAGATCCACTTGCTTAGGGCCTCTGGCTTAATCCTTGCCATTTACCACTTCCTATGCTGGTTTGCTAAATACTCTCAATTAGGTGGCTGGCGGGGCATTTTGTATCACTCCATATCCTGACCACTCCTCTTTTTTTCTGGTAATTTCTTTGGAAAGGAGGGGGAAGCCTTGACCTTGGTACTTATAGAAATGGCCACGATGGGACCTTGGCATCTTTAGCATTTCTCTGGATATACTGCTAACTTCATAGTGAAATGATAATTAACTCCCAGCATCAATTAGCATTCAGCGTGTAGATGGGAAACGAGGAGCCAATTATAAGAAAATATACATAATCAATTATTTATTCACTCTTAATTACAGTGAGTTTTACCCTGTTACAGCAGCGGCAGTTCAATTAATGACCTTCAGCTATCTTCATTTGAAATTGCCGTGGAGCGGAGGAATTTACCCAAACCCCATAGTGAAACAAAGCAGCAGAAATACACACATAAACACACACACACACACACACACACACTTGCACAAACTCAGAAAAAAGAAACTGAACAAGGGAAAGCAAGAGCGCGAGAGAGAGGGAGAGAGGGGGGGGGGAAGGAAGAGCTAGAAAGAGATGTAGCAAGAAAGAGAGAGAGGAAAGAGAGCAGAGGAGGGAAGGGACTGGCACTGTCTGTCAGTCAGATGCCCAGAGCTGCGGTGTACATGGTGTCACCCACACGACCGAGCCGTCTGTCGAGGCCACCTGCCTCATTATGGGAAATGTATGCATCTGGGGCAGGCTCTGGCTGGCTCATCCTCAGCATGGGCAGGGGAAATGGCACACTGGCAACTATTACTGCATTATGTTAGCAAGCTGTACACACTGCATGCATACATACTGCACTGAGAGACAGGAAAGTAGCGAGCCAAGAGTTTTACTGAATGGGCTGGAAAATTTTGGAAGTGAGGATTTCTCACATGAGTTCAGACTGGGATAACACTTGTGCCACTCTTGGAAAGGTGGTTTGTAATATGTGGCAGCATGGCCCATAAAAATATAATACAAGATGAGATAGAATACATAGTATATGACACTTTATTTTTATATATTTTAAACTTGTAAAAGGTGCATAATCTTTGAGTGTGTGAGAGACCTAGAAGACAGCGCGTCAGTAAGTGGACAGCTGAATGTAGTGGCTGTCTGTACCTTGTGTAAATGTCCCCCTCTCTGGCCACAGGGTCCTCCAGAAACCAACACGCACAAATGGAACAAACTGATCACGACACACAACTTTCTCCCTGTCCATTCCTGCCCCCCCCCTACTCCCGCCTTCCGCCCATACCTGGCCTGCATACCATTAGACCTAATGGAGCGCGGTGTGAGGGACAGCCAATCATGATGGCGTCCCGTCAGTGACACCGACATGTATCTTGGTGCTCATTATCATCCTTGAACAGCGCCAATTTACATCTGATGCTCTGACTAATTCTGCTCCAGTGTTGTCAAGAGGCATAGGAAGTGGCCTGGCCGTGATGACAGCGCGGCTGTCAGGAGCCTGTGGATGGAGGATTCCTCGGGGCATGATTTAATGCCCATGTCAAGCCCCGCTGTCAGCCTCTCTCTCTCTCTCCCTGCTCCTTGCACTCCTTCTCTCCATCCAGCCATTAGGATTCAGCCAGCGGAGAGATGGAGCGATAGAGCGGGCGATTGGCCTGCTTAGGATTCACACTCTGGGCAAGAAAATAACACGCCCTGTTTCACAAGTGATTACCCATTCCTTGTAAACTGCAATTAAGGCTAAAAAAGAAAGGCGGCAAGGAGGTGATGGAGAAACAAAACGCGTATGACCGCCAAGTGAAGAGGAAAACCTTGAGCATTTTCCCTGGCTGGTTTATGGCTGCTTGTTTGTCTAATTTCCATAGACAACTTTTCCGTGGTGTTTTGCTGAGTTGTTTTGGCTTCTGTTTGGTTGTATAACACCACAGATTTCACGGCCCCTCGCCCTCCCTCTTGTAGAGTGATTAACATATTGCATGATGTCTCTGGATAGTTCCCCTTGCACTATGCAATTCTTTCTTGCTCTTTATATATTTATTTTGGTCAGGATGGAATAGTGTTTTTGTGGAGTGCAGACCAACCATCCTGTAGAAGTTTATTCAGTGTTAATTATCAGAATTCGAGACATGTTGTGGAAGTGAGGATAAAGCTGTGCATATTTTTGCATGTGCATGTGTTTTTGAGAATGAGACAGCCGCCGTCTGCTTATCTGAAACAATTGCCAAATGTGAGACGCCTGACCTGTGTTGACCTCTGCTAAAGGTCAAAGGTGAGAGGGGCCACAGATGGCTGGAGAAGACGAGCCGGGACAGAGAGGACAGAGGGACAGGGTGCAGACATTTCACAATCTTTCACAATAGGAGAGACTGGATGTTATATGAGTCTGACATATAGATCTGTGAAAATATACATTTGGCCTATCTGTGTGTGTGATGGTATTCCTACAATATGTTGCTGCAATATGTTGCCCGCTCCCCGGGCTCTCTCCTCCCTAACAAGCTGATGATGGATGACCAGAGATTTTGCTGCCTAATGTGCAGAGTGTGACGACATATGGCTCAGTTTGATACGTCCTTGTGCGCTCTCTTTAAACATGAGCACAGCGCTGCACACACAAGAACACTGCAACTGCCTCAAAAAGAGGCCAGCATGGTTTTGTGTGAGTCATCAGGCCTTAAGATCACAGTAGCAGAAATTAACCTGGCCGTTTCCCCTGCTTTAACTTTTAATGAACATTAATTAGATTCGGTCTGCCTTGTGCATGCTTTGGCTCAGTTTCATATCCTCTTTGGCCACATTAGGCTGTACTTGCAGCCGCTGATTGCGCCACTCACAACGCTTCAGCTGTATGAGAAAAAACACTTTCAGTTCACAGCATTAGCACTGGAAACCAGTCAAAAAACAGGGAATGTTTGTATGTGATTTAGGTGATAAATGATAGGCATTTTTATGAAGTGCTTCTTTGATATCCTTATTAGCTGTGGCTCTGCAGTTGGCATGCTGAAGGAAGCAGCCTGGGGAAGTGGGCTGGACTGGTTTGGGGCTCGGGCCAGTTAGCACTGGCTCTGCCTGGTAAGTGTCTGGTCTAACCCTGTGCGCCTATCAGCTGACATTCACAAAACTGGGAGGAAAACATGCAGATGATTTTAAAATATGAATGCATTAATCCATCCAGAACTGGTGAAAGTTAAAAAGATAAATATGAGCAACAAGGAAAGATGATTAGTAATTAATTCAAGAGAACCTAAATGAACAGTGTAATTTGTAAATCTGCATGACAATAAAGTTTTAAAATAAATGGGGGCCTAAATGGTACATTCCTTTATTCTCTTTTAGTGTCCAATTGCAACTTCAGTTTGCTAGCGCTGCATTCCCATTGAGCCAACTATTCTTCCCATAATGAGAAAATGAGTGGTCATATTCAGTAGAAACCAGTTTTCCCATTATAGGAGTACCAGTGCAGCACCTCCCATTTGGATCACTAATAGTAATGAAATAAATAGAGGTTTAAAAATAAAGAAAGGGCAAAGATTTATGTGGTCTGTATTGCTGTTTTTGGGAAAGGTTGAGCGATACAATGGACCACCCAATCTCACTTCTAATTTACAGTGATCTGTGATTTTCCTGAAGAAAGCAACATGTGTCTTTGAACAGGAAGACTGAGTCCTCTGCATTTCCACATAATTAAACTAAGGCTTCCACTTGCCAAGCTATTTTAAGCTTTTCCATGACCCATGACCAGGACAAAAATGGTGATATGAAGCCAAAAGCTGAGTAATACAAACTGTGAATTTGACTATAACTGCCAAGCACACTTCTGAACATTTAACTAACTCTAAACTCCAACCCATGAAGAAAATTCTTTACAATTTAAACAACTCATGCTTCATAATTTGAACCTAGTTAGATAACTTATTAGATTAAAAAGCTTGATGCAAATAGTAACTTATGGTAAAAAGAGAAGAATGCAACAACTCGAGCTTGAGGGTGACACGATGCACGTCTCTGCCAATGGTTTCACGTTGTTCCACTGATTGGCAGGTAGTAACGTCCCCCAGAAATGCTGTAATGTCTCAGCAAAGGCAGCGAAAAAAAGAAGACGTCTATCAAGTAAAGATGGATATTAACAATGCAGGATTTAAAGGCTGGTTTTATGAGGATGAAGTAAATGTATTTAACCTGTTTGTTAGGCCCTGAGGATTCAGACAGTTAGACTGAACACAAACTGAAAACTGAACAGGGAACCTTTGAAACAGATCAGTAACACCATAAAATTCACGTAATACAGAATCTGTGGACAGTGTCACACAGGTCAACCAAAGGTGCATCATTTTAAACTACTGTACAATGGTTTCTATTTTTCTGATTACTGTGATGACTGTGTGTGGTGTGTGTTTGTGAATCTTTAAAGGGTCAAATCAACTCATAAGGAACTCTTTCCAGAAACTCAGCCATAGTTTATTGTGGATACATGACGTGAAAGCACTGGGGATATTTGGATGAACT
>NW_019524801.1:42587-99123 GCF_002814215.2 Seriola lalandi dorsalis
GGGCGGTGTATGTTGGATTTACATGAACTACAGTGGCTATCTTCATGGTAATGAGCTGTGTGGCTCATTGCATTTGTTGACGATAGGAGAAATATAGAATATCTCCAACCTCCTTCTTTGATTTCTTTTAGCCATTAATTTTATGATAATTAGTAAATTGAATGATTGTTGTTTACCATTTTTTCAAAGGGATACAAGAAATTAGTGGAAAGTTTTTCAGCTTTCTGACTTTGTGTTTCCATGTCTTTTTACGTCTTGTGTGGCTGTGGTTACACAGAAATCCTCTTCAACTCACTGTTCCACCCAGCATTTCCCTGAATCCCCCACAACCACTTTCTATTGACTTTTCCTCTGTTTCTGAAGCACAGAGTTGTTATGAGATAGGCCAGCTGTGGCTGTGTGGTTGAGGGGCTTTAAACGCCTCATAGACACCTCATGTGCTTTATGAGTGTGAGAGGATAAAGAGTTCACAGCACTGCAGCTGAGAGAGCTGCTAAGACCCTGCATAGCCCAAATTATCTGCAAAAAGTCAGTAGAGTGGAAGTTCAGACGCTGCCACCCAAATGAGGTTTGAATGAGTGAACTCTCGGTCCAGAACTTTTAACGATAGCCTAGGTCTATCAAAGATATTGGATATTAATTCATTAATAATAGATACTAATGAGCTTTGAAGTGGGTGTACTGTTGGACTTTAGAAGTCCCCAGTGGGTAATGAAGCCTGTGGAAACACCTTTGAGGTGCTGGGGGCCAGGGGGCCTGGCTGGAGGAAACACTACAAGTCTTTGTATTAGAGCTGATTGAGCTGGTCTGCGCCCCAGCTTCGTTACAGCCGACCACTTACACGCCCCGAATTCTACTGAGGAGACCGCTGATGAATTTGTTTAATTGAACGTAAATAATGAATTCCCAAGGAAGAGATTTGGCCCAGTTGTAATTGCCGGAGATCAGAGGGCACAATACCAAACTTCAAAACGTCTGAGCTAGGCGGTCGTAAGAGCCGTAACGATGACTTCGAAGAAAAAAGAAAGAAGTGATATAGGGAATGGGGGGGCAACAGAGGAGGAGTAACAGAGACAGAGACAGCGAAAAGAAGATGAACTAATGAGGAACAAAGACCTAACGAGTTTCGCAAGGAAAATGAAGTGTTTCCAAAGTCGTCTTTAAACTTGGCGAGATGAAACGCGGGAGCGGCAGTTGTTTTTGACAGCTCGGGACGAGATGGGCCACAGCTCAGAGAGAAAGGGGTAATTCCCTATTCCTTTATATTATCCGCTCTCTCTCTCTTTCTCTCTCTCTCTGCTGGGAGCCCCCTCATCCCTCTCTCCGCTTCCCTACATTGATTCTTGAATTAGACTGTTTTATTGAATAATTAATAGGCCTTTTCCCATGATTGATGATTTGCATGGCTTGAATATTAGCTTTTCAATCAAACGCAGCTTGTTTTAATGTAACCATATTGAAAACATGTCAAACACTGTTTACCCACTTTGTGCGCGATGTTGTCTTAAGTTCCGGCTGCCAAGGCCTCACAATGCTCAGCGGTGGGGAATGGCCTTGTCAAGCGCTTGCTCAGTGCTGATTACAAGGCCCTTGAGTTCTGACACACATGGTTAAGCATGCCAACGTGCACACCCAATTCTACATATACAACCATATACAGGCGTGCATGTGCGCGCACACACACACACACACACACACACACACACACGTTTACAAAAACATACACAAAAGAACCCTGATAGTTTTCTTCCCAGTGAAAAGCCATCAGTTCCCCAAAAGAGCCTGTCTAATAGCTACAGCAGCGCTCTGCTTAGTTTGAGTGGCAGCGAGGCCAGTCTGGGAATAGATTGTCAGGCATATTGCGTCTACCATCTCACAGCACCATATCACAGAGCGAGAACACATCAATGCTAGGAGAGACACATGCATTAAGATTCCCTTTTAATTTGACTGGGATTGAAGTCGAGCGCTAAATTACGCCGTCATCCCCCTGCACAGTCTCCCCCTCCCCTCCCCACCCAAGCTTGTTTTTTGTTTGTTTCGCTTATTTATTTATTTCCCCGCCTTACTTATTCATTCATTCCAAGAGTCCGATTTTCTGAGAGTGTGTCAGTGCGTCGCTCGGCGCATGAAAGCACTTTGCGTGGCGTTGTGTCTGGTGTGTTTAGACAGTTCCAAACATGTGCATGGTTAAATAATTTACAGCGTAACTGACTAATGACAGGCAGTGATCATGTCGAGACGAAGAGGCCTGGGTGACTGCTGATCAGGGACAGAGGCTGTCTCTTCTGCTCACACTCACTGCTACTGTGTGTTTGTGTGTGTAGTTGCGGATTTGGCTATGTTGTGGGTGTGGGAAGGGAATATGTTTGTGTTGGTGCCTTCAGTACTGCAGTCAGCAACACAGATTACAGTTCACGCTGCTGTATATGGGGTGGATGGATCCCTCCCAAGACATTTGTAGAAAATTGATTTTGAGTTCCATTCATCACTTGGGTTTAGTGTGTGACAGTTCATTCACTGTGTATACAAGGGAACTATGAGCTCTGCATACTTTAAGTTCCCAAGACATTTCACTGAGAAATGCATATGAACTTGAGATTAAGTGCTGTGCATAATTTTATCCATAATGATATAGTCGTTTATGACAGGGGTTTGTGCCACTGAGCTACGTCCCCAAATAAAGAATGCTTACAACTATTGCTAATAGGGCTCATTATTTTTGGTTTTTATGAAAGAAAAGTGTTTGTTTTCAATATTAAGTAACACATGATCAATAATACAGAAATCTAAGACTTAATGAATAAGGCTGGTGTTATTCCATATTTTTGTCACCATTAACAAAAACCCATGAGAGGACCAACAGTGTGTTTGGTTCAGTAGTTTTGGTCCGCTGGACATTTTTCAAAGAAACCAAGAGGAGTAAAACTGAAAGAGGATGATTCTGTAATATTACACGAGGAGATAGTTACTCGTCGCTATTACAGTTTCAGACACTTTTTTATTAAGGAACTGCCAAAATACATGAAGTGGGACTCAAACACAATGTATCTCTGGTTGAACTGCTTCTACGTGTCTGATTGATCAGGGGAAATCCGTGCACTCACATGCTCACTCACACGTATCACCATGTTTACCAAAAGATTTGTATGAATATATCACTTATACAGATTGATTATAAGACTGGTTCCTTCAGACAGTCTCATCGAGGCGCATCAGAGTTTGATTGGCAGCTTTCACAGCAGCCCAATATGAACAACACCAATCGGGCAAATAATTTCGCTGTTGATTTCTGTCATTTCATGGAATTTATTAGCAGGACAAAAGATAAAGAATATCCCCAGACATCTTGTAAAGATACTGTTTCCATTTTCTACTTTACTTTTCCCCTCAGCTTCTATCACTGCAAGTTTTACTGGTTTTCTTTCTTCCAAAAGACCTTGTTCACTTTAAACTCCAGTGGTAAGAGGCAACAGGAAACCATAATGCGCAGTGACATAAAACCCAAGTGAAAATCAATTTTAACTGATCTGCTTGCTTTAAATAATATGGGTATGTTTTTTTTAATGAAATAAATTAATAAAAACTATGAAACTTAATAATATATGTTGGATGTAAATTATGACTGATAAATGACTAAATAAATAAATGTTTTTGTCTGAATGTTTTCAGCTACCAATAAGTATCAAGTGGCATATTTTCATAGAGTGACTGAGTCTGGTTGAAGGTAAATGAAAAGAGATAGGGATGGCTCTGGGTAGACAAAGACATAATCAATTACCAACAAAGATATTTAATAAGAAGCTAAGCGGCTAAAGAAAGAAACCCAGAATTAAACAAAAACACGTATAGCACAATAACAACCTCCCAAACCTCAGCTCCTCTCACTATAAAGGCACCTTGAAGAGGAGGGCCGCTCCCTGGGGCTTACCAAGTATCTGATCTATTATGCAAAAAATCATTAGGCTAAATTAAAAAGCTGTTTGAGGGTAACCAGATCCTTTAATGAGGTCAGCGAGCAGAGGAGCGACATTAAAACACAACCCTAGAACAGAAACACGAGACGAGAGAGGGAGGCCATTGATTATCAATCACGTAGGTCATTATCTCGCTGACTCTTTCTCTCGCACACATATGCACACAAGAGAAACACACTCAATTACCAGCACTTTCCATTCCTCTCACTTTCTCCCTCTGTCTTTATTTATCAGGCAGGTAAACTTTTTATCGTTTCAGTAGTCATCCCTTTAAGCTTCCTCACAACTTCGCTGGTCAGCTCGTGACAATTGCAGTAATCAGGACGGATTCGGCATCTCTCCCTGGCAGGATTGTTTGTTTTCAGGTGTGTGTGAGTGTGTGTGTGTGTGTGTGTGTGTTTGTGTGTGTGTTTAGGTTCATCTGACAGTCATCCTAGAGTTCCTGGGAAAAGACATCAGTTTATTTGGCATGGTGAGCGCCTCTGTCTATTTAATTAGCGGCGTTGAATCTCAAGCAGGCTGCAGATCTAAAAATACAACCAAAATGATGTTAAAGAGACAAGATACAGTAAAAGCTGACAATTATGTTAATACCGCTCAGTTTTGATAAAGATGCACAGTAAGACGTGTCCTACCTGCCTCCTGAAGCAATGCAATACTGGGGGAAGTGTGTGTGGGTGTGTGTTTCAATGTGTGTGAGAAAAGAGCTACAACAAAAGCCTGCTTTCTGCACTGCATTGATTTATAAACAACACATATCCTCCTGATTATATTTACATCTCATAACCATAAAACAAACACATTATCTGAAACTTAATTGGATGACAGTCAAAGCTTTAAAGCTAAAATTACTTTATCACACGGGACAGTTGACCTCATCAACTCAACAGAGAGCCATTTGAATAAAGGCTAACATGATGACCTCTTGTGTTGTGTTGTTGTCTTTTTTTCCTCCTGTAGCTACTGGAATTAGTTATATTATCTGATACACCTCAGAAAGCGTGATTCAAAATCATGGTTTGTTATTATGGGACTATCAATTTCATTTTTTTCTTATTCATAATAACAATAATAATTTTGTCAAGCACCACTTCTTGGTGATTTGGAGAGATTATTAAACCTTTTTCAGGGTAACTGATAAATATCTTGTAAGGTAATTGGTCTATGGTCCAGCTACAGTTTATAAGAATCCAACCAATCCAAAAACTAGGGGTGACTAAAACAACACTCAAAATATATTTTCAGTCATGCAATGCTTTAGGGATGACAATTTTGGTCTTCTGGTTGGTCTATATATGCAGACTGAAATATCCAAGTTGTCTGTTATTTGTGTTGTGTTGGGTCTTTTAACTGCAGTAGTGGTGAAGTTTCATAAGTTATATCTTGTTTTAAGGTCGGGATGTGTTTCATTGTGACCTGTTTTTTCCCCCCACTGTGCCACTGACTACACTATGAGTGTGTTCTGTGTTGTAGGTCATAGTGTTGCATAGTGTACCAATACTAGAGCGATATCACAATACCCTGCTGTTAAAATTGTAATTCACACCATTTTGTTAGTACAGGTGCTTTCAAAGGGATTTTTTATGTTAATTTGTAGTGTTTGTCATTTTATTCTTGGTGTCTTCTAACAGATTTGCATGCTTCAATATTCCAAAAAAACATTATTTTCAACCTGTCTGAAACACTTTGATAGAGCACAGGGCTCTTTAAGGCCCCCCCCCCTCCACCATCGAAGTTTGGCGGCAACTACATGTTCCGGTTCCGCCCACTTTTTCGCGCACCTGTAAACAAACTGTTGCGGCTAGTACAATGGCGTCAGTTCTGCCCTATCAGTTTGAGTCCAATCTGCAACAACAGACCATAGACCCGAGCCACCTTAGCAAGCTGGACTGGAGCAGGAAAAGAAGCTCACCCACTACCAGGCAGTCGGAAGCAGGGAAAACGGATCCTCTCCAGAGAAGGGCGAATAAAGTCTCCAATGGACTTCGCATCACAATATTCATAACTTGGAATACTTTTATGAAAAACCCTTTTCTGATTATTTTTTATCCATGGACCCATATGGACTAAAGGAATATAAACAATTGAGAAATGGACAGACAATCCGACTTCAGGAGGACGAGTAAGGACAAAGGTAGGGAGCACGCAGGCTTAGCCGTCTTATAAGCTATCATGCCAATATTGACAAACATTTAAGCATTTATATCTTTGAGCATGTTGCTATGCTACTTCAAATGATTGCAGTCAGGTCACCAGCGACCCTTAAACATATCCTCAAATATTAATATAGACTTAAAAGCTGTGCCAGAGTCACTCATTGGGCCACATAAAATCAAGGGTGAACTGCACGGTTTTTGACGTAGTCTTTCTCGTCGGGCTGGAGCAGTGGAGGGGACTTCTTTTAAAACTGTTTTTGTTGTTCTGTGAAAGTAGATTTCTCCAGGCATTTGAGGACAAAGTGTCTTTTTGGCATGACTACAAAAAAAAAAAAAAAAACTCCTTCATGCCTTCATTTTTAGTAGTTGTTGCTGTGTGTTATTTAGGGGTGTGCCAAGCTTACAGGGAGTGTCCAGTTTGCAGGTGAGCGGCACTGAGGGATGCACTGAAGTCAATAGGTGTAGGAAGTAAGGCCTGGACCCCCAACAAGGTGTTTCATGCAAATAAAAGATATGCAATGAGTCATAATTGGTAATTAGCTATTGTGACGACTCTACCAGGTCACCTACATTTGGGAAGCATTCAAAGCCCAGCATACAATCACAGGTTATATGCACAACATGGAGGAAACTAGACTTGAATTGTAAAAATACGCTTCACATTGGTTCATGGGTGTATAGCATGAGTAAAACGCAAGCTGTTACACAGCCTGTGTAGACGGCCGGATTGATTAACGCGTGAAAAACATGTCCCCCTCTGATTCAAACATTGCTAAAGGCAATTCTTTGACCTCTGCTGTGCCATTCATCCCTTACTTCTCGTGACTTGTCTCTGCATATATCTGGTTGCTTGTGTGTGTGCGTGTGTGTGGTGTTGATTAAAACCTAAAATAGCTACCTGGTGATTTATCCAATCAATCACTATCCCCTCTCTGACCTTGTGACCCGTCCCCTCTCCTTCCCTCTCTGTAACTCTCCATCTCCTCTCCCCTCCGTCTCACTGACTGTCCACGTCCATTTTCTCCTCTGGCATCATCTTTATTCACCTGGCCATGCTCTGGGGACAGTTTGTGTGCGTCTGTCTGCATCAGCCGACCCTTTGACCTCCGCGGAGCCGAGTGAGAGGTCTCAGTCTGGGCCCGTATCAAACGGGACAGTTGGCACGGCTCAATCACATGCAATTATGGCAGCTGTGACTCGCGTTGTCAGTGCGTGAAGCAGGGCCACGGGCAGAGGTGAGCGCTGTGAATAATAGAGGAGTCGACGCTCACCAGAGAGCAGCAGTCTTCAAACGTGTAGCCGCTCTAATGTTCTGACCCTGACCGCTCTACACCTGTGGGAAGGGGTTCACCAGGCGTTGTGTTTTTTAGCAGGCTGTTATAATGTTACAGTCTTCTATAACTGGCAACTGTCAGCTGTAGAGGCTGTGAGACAAGGGAGAGCATGACGGCTGAAATACTTAAAAGGACACGCAGCATTCATTTCCCGAGCTGTGGTGCTTTGAGAGCAACAGTTGTCAGCTGATCTGAGGACAATTATTAGAACACCTGCTCAATGCTTTTGATAACATGTGGCCCCCTCTCTGTCTCATGATCGCTCTCAAAAGCCTGCACAGACTTGTATGACACATATATTGACACCAAACACACACGCATGCACACTCACACCACTCTTGCTGGGGTTTTTAACACAGCAGGTTCGAGCAGGCATTTTCAGACATATATATGTTTTTCATCTTTCAGCTATTGTCCTCTTTTCGTGTAGCTTTTTTTTTGACCATGGCCCAATTAAGGAAATCCCTGACACAGTTTCCACAGTGACTGAGGGTCATATTCCTATCCTCCAACCTCAGCCTTTGATTTTTGTCCTCACAGCTCGATTGGTTCTCATCCGTCAGATGTGTGATGGTGGTGGCAGATAAGGGAAAGGTGTGTGTGTGTGCATGTGTGTGTGATTAGGGGTTTGTGTGAGGCGGCGTGTTGCAGAGTCCCGTATACTTTAAAGGTATGATTGGGCCTGCACACATGCTTCACGCTAGCATGCTATCTGTGTTCTTCCTGTGTGAGTGTGATCGAGCAGTTCGTTGTGACCTTTAGGTGGTAGGCCTGCAGCTTCATGATTAGAGGGTCACTGGCTCAAACCCCGCTCCAGCTGTTCCCCTTCAATCCCCATACAGTCCCTGCCACAAATGGGAACAGTTTGATGACATCACCAGTCACAGAGAGGCCAGTGGGAAGCCCGCCCTGCCCCTTCCCCTCACCTCTGGGATAGTGCTAATGAGGCGTGCCTCGCCTAGCTCTCCCTCTCTTCCTCTCTGTCTATTTCCATCTGTTGTACTTCCACGGTCCTGCTCTGTTTCAGAGTTGTTGCTGGATCACCCTGTAGACCACAGACACCCTACAGCTCCCGCTGCTGCAACTCTCTAATGACTTGCACACAGGAAACTGAGAACTCAGCTTGCAGATCGGCCAGTGAGCAGGCCGACTAGCCAGCCGGCTTCATGCTTTCTTGTCCCTCAGATCTCCTTAAAGCCGCGCAGTAGGAGGTAACCTTCACACACTGTGATCTGAATAACTGGCTCATGTGTTCGCTGATGTGTCAGCCAAATCACTCCAACAGGAATGCTTTTTGATACAGGCTAAATTTAATGGTTCATTGTGTGAAAGCAGCATGCCCCTCTTTATTGTCTAGGGGTGAACCATCACTTAGTGCTAGAGTTGAATAGTAATTAGTCACAAGGGAGAGTCTATAGTAAAAATAAAATGACTTGTTTGGTATTGAATTAACATGAACAATGGCATGTGAAAGCAGGAACATCAGCAGGAAAAGAACAAAAGCGAAAGAATGCTATCAATATGAAAAAAAATGACTGATGTGTTTATTCCAGGCCTGTTTTGTTTTGTTTAAAGTAGATCTCATAGTGTTTTTTCTGGTTAGATACAACAAGGCTATTGGGATAGTCATTAGAAATTCACAAACAAAATAATGATTGTACCATATTTATCAGATGTTGCTATTTATTGCAAGCAAGCTGTATTTTTTTTCATCCCACTCTGGCAGTTCCATTGAGAGTAGGCCAAGCTGCTCTCCCCTCACATCTGCCTGTGTTCACCCTGTGTTGTGAATTCACTTTGCCATGATGGAAGGAGCTGCAAGGTTTTGAACTTCAACCACAGTTAAAAGACAATGCAGTTGCCGTTGCATGTGACTTTGAAAACTCAAATCTCTTTCTGTTTCTGAGGGGAGCTCTGACAGAGAGCGAGGCTCTCTTTCTTGCAGTTTTGTTTTTCCGTTAAAAATCAAAAGACGCTGCTCACTTTATTTGCCCCTAATCAGCATGCGGCTGCTTTGGTGGTGGATTGCAGAGGTGTAAACCATGCTCTTTTCCTGTATAGTGTTGTACAGCTTTCACAAAAGGCTAAGATTTTTGTACTGCAGCTTTCAAAAAAAAAAAAAGAAAAAGAAAAAAGAAAAAACGAGACAGTAAGTCTTAGAAAACGACCACCGTTTATTTTCACAAACCTATATGTTTTGTTTTGATCTGATACCAAATATTTGTTGAGCATTTGCCGTGCTGTGATGTTGGTAAACCACTGTGCATCATATACTTAATATGGCCACACAATGTACCTTTTTATGACATGTCTTATAAATAGATCCCTCAACCCTTATACATGTATAAAATATTAAAGCAGAAGCTGGGGCTGTGGGTGGAGAGCGATTTGTAATTGTTGCTGAACAAGGTAAGGAAAGACTAACTGAATCAGATGTAGTATTTTTACCTCTCCTAATCATTTTAATAAGGTGATGGCATGTTGAACCAGGATTTTTATCACTGCGTTCAGCATGACTTCACATGATGCAACTGATGCAATCAGGATATCAGAATGAGCTCAAAGCAGATGTTGTTTTGGCCTCCCTCAAACGCTCTCTCTAACATGACTCATTTGACAAATAGTTTTATTAATAACTAGCTTCTCCTTCTCCTCCTCCTTCCCAGCTGTGTCATTGAAAAACATTAGAACATCTTGTCTTGATAAATATAAAACTGCACAATGTCTTTAGCAGTGCAGCTGGACAGAAGAGTGAAGTCAGAAATTGGAGGTGCCTCAGTCGGTGTTCAAACCAGAAAAAGTCACAGTAAATGAATGAAACCATTCATCATGATGTTTGGATGCTCATATATTAACGGTAACTGTGATCTGTGGTTAGTATCAACAGTAAATTAATGTGGCGTTGGGGTGGTTTTTAACTGTTTATGGTTAAAAGTTGGGGTTAATTTTGAGCTAATCTTTGGCAAACACACAGCACTCACTGAAACACAGCTAACATGTGTGAGAGAGATGATTGGAGAGGGAGAGAGAGAGAGGGAGACAGTGGAGCGAAGGCTTTTTGCTCCAGAGCACCAACTGCGGAGCACATTTTTCATTTCCCACCGAGTTGAAAAGATCAGGTAATTGAAAAGGAGACAATCCAGCAGCCAAGGCTCCACAGATGCCAATGAAAAGCTTCAGAGATATTAGAGTATTACACTTTGGGCCCCGTCTTTGTATTTCTTTCACATGGGGCCTATGGAAAAAAATGGCTTTATAATGACAACACCTGAAAAGTGTTTTCCATCAGGCTCATGCATCATTGTCAACGTGGGAGATGAAACTGTATTGTTTCTCCTTGGATGGGTGATGGCAGTGGAGAGACAGCAGGCTGTAGAGAGAGAGAGAGAGAGGGAGAGAGAGGGAGAGGAAGAGAGATGTAGTATGATCTCTAAATGCAAAGAACATTGAAATGTAATAAAAATCAGATGTTCATCTTCTCACACTCACCTCCCAAAATAATAGAAAATCAGGCAGTTCAGGACTTTTATTACTTTTTAGAAATGTGCATTTTCTCTGGCCAGTAGAAAGTGAAGATTTATAACGCTGACTTGTTCTGGTGATCATATCAAATGTTGTGTCCTGCAGTGCAGTCCCCCGCAGAAATCTGCATAGTTAAAATTCATTATCAAATAATGAATAACTCAAGAAACATGAATAAGTCAAGTGTCAGATCTGAATACAAAACAAAAAATGATAAGAGTAACTCCAGAAGCGGATGATTTATATATGACATGAATTGTAAGATGACTACACAATCCTTTAATCAGTGCATTGTGGGATATCTCGTTTATCAGATTTGTTTTTTTTTTTATATGGAGGAAGGTTAAATGCAAATGTAAACAAATGAAATGTATTTGGCTGCATGAGCATGCCAGAAGACTTAACATGCATGTCATAAAAGAATCCGTCATATTTTGGATGGATCTCATTTTTCCAAACTCACTGCCCTCCGTCAAGCCGTCCGAGTGGGATTTGTCTAAGATTAATAGTTTTATGATTTATAGGCTGGCAGTGTGTGAGCAGCACCGCACCTCCAAACAGCCAGATATACAATTATCCGCTCCTCTTGCCCTATATGAATGCCATTTCCCCAGCATCCCTCCTTAAAAGAGACATGGGCCATTTGTCTCTCTAGCTGCCTCCTCACCCAGGCCAGTAATAAGCCATCTGCTGGATCTGAACATGAAAGATTAAAATGATATACAGTATGAAAGCTCTCTATTCAGTTGCTAATGTCCAAGATTCAGGGACGCAGAGGCCAAAGCTGTCATCTCTCTCAGGAAGAGGTAATTATCACTCTTCCTCTGAGGGGTGGCCGCTGCCTCCGCCTCAGCTTCACACAGGACCCGGCCCCCGTGCCGGCTGCCACCGGCCAAACCTCATTTAGTAGGCCAGAACAATGCCCGACCAAATGTCTGGCTAATCCCCACAATCCTTTGTATTCATTGAGGGCTGGTCGTATGGGCCTGAGGAGAGGGCCCTGCTGGTCGTGTGTATGTGTATGGGTGTGTGTGTTTGAGGGCAGGGGGTCAACTTCAAGCCCACAGTGCTACAGGCGAGGCGGGTGATTATTTCACTCACTGTCATTAAGTCTTTGTTTGTGTGACTGTGTGTGGGGACATGCACGTGTGTGTGCACATGGGTTAGGGGGTATGCCTTGTAAATAAATGGGAGATTAGAGTGAGACACATTTTTTGTGTGAGTTTGATCTACATCTGAGAAATGGAGCAAAGAGGAGAAGTTAAATTGGCCACGTACAGGAAGGGATGGAATGATAGCAAGAAAATGACAAGACGAGGCCCACAGTGACCAAGTTTGGACCTTTCAAATTGAATTTTGTGTCGTTATTTAAGGATTTGTTACTGCAGGTGTATTATACTGTATTTGCTTAGTGATTGATTTATCCTGTTCAGTTTGTGATAATGGGAGAAAACTAATTCTGCAGTTAAGTGGGGATTCAAACCGAAAACAGGCCTGCGTTAAAACAGTGCATGAGGCTGCGGTGGTGGGGGCGTGTTGTTTAAGGTTCTGGTGAGACACTGAAATATGAGGAAATGCAGTTTTACCAGATTAATATGTTTACGTTTATCAGATGGCAAAACACTGCAATGGTTGTTATCATTTTGGCAACTATTTTACCTAAACAGTAACAATATACTGTAGTGCTCACATTATAAAGTAATATACCCAGAACGTGGATTGCACGTGCCAACCAAACGCCTTGCCAGATGACCCTATGTTGTCTTGCTGGAGCCTCCTGCTCTGGCGCTCCCGCTGCGCCGCCAGACCGGCTCCATTCATCCATCCATGTGAGAATTTTCTTTGCCTTTTTTTTTGCATCATTTCGGATGAGCACTGTGATGCTTTGGATGCCATGGCGGTTGACATTCCTTCTTGTTGTTTTTTGGCATTTTCTTGGCTTTTTTTTGACACGTGGAGACACATGGGAAGCATACAGAAAGTTTTTCAGATGTCAGATTTCAGTGGTTTTGAATGGAGTTACATGTCTTGTGTTCACAGCATTGAAAAACACTTGTAAAATTCAACAACAGCCTCTCTTTCCAGAGACGATGTCCATGATATCCTGGATAATTTCTAGACTGTAGGAACTTTTGTAGGAACTATTTCTTCTGTAAAACTAGTAGAATATGTTCACAGCGAGGTCTGTCACGTCGCCATTTTACTTTCAAATGTGACTTTTCAATGTCGTGATCATCAGAAATTAAATCCCGTTCCCATCTTATATTCTGTTGCCTTTGTTAAGTTCAGAAAAAGATATCTCAAATAAAACCAAAACTATCTTGACTTTTTATATACACTATATGTTACCGAGGCACTATGAGCACCTAATCTGACGCAGTGCTCCCACATAACATCCATCCACAGCCACTATGGATGTCAGTCATTTAAAGCCTGATGATGTGGTATTTGCTGATTACACTGACACACAGTTTTTCCTCATCAAAGTTGTGTTCTCCCTTTCCCTCCTCTTCCCACGAATCTGTCCTCTTTTCCCCTCCCTCACCAGCTTTATGTAGTACTATGGAGCATCTCTCTCTGAGCTGTGAGCTCTACTGAGACAGTAAATTAATTTCCCTTGTAGACCAGAGGGCTTAATTCACTTTACGGTCCCCAGAGCAGCTTGGTCTCAGTGGATAGAGTAAAGGGCCTCAGTAGGGCTGGGTGAGGAGATTCAGCAGAGCTCTCTCTGTTAGGTGAGCTTGGCTGTCTTTGCTCCCCATCTCTATGCATCAAATATCATCCTGTCTCTCTCTGACATCCACCAACTCCTCTTCCTTCTTCTCCCCCATCTCGCTGGTGGGGGGGTGGGGGGCAGCTTGTCCTCTTCCTTCCAGCTTCCTTCATCACTAACTCATTCTCCTTTCATATAGTCAAAGAGAAGACGCTCCCTTCATTCTCCTTTTCGTAATACAAGCCTCAATTATGCATAAACTCGTCAATTTGGCCGTTCAAAGAGGAATGACATGGAATCCAGCGGAGAGGGCTGTCTCCAGATATATCTTAGACGGTGACAACGGGAAGCTTAATGCATGTCTTGGTGACTGTCCTGTCTCTCACACCCACTCCTGCGTGACTCTGTCCTGTGTCCTCACAATCATATTATTAAACACATTTGATAGAACTTACACCCGGCCGGTAACTGAAATGCCACGATACACCCCCGCGATATATTTTTACATCTGCCAACTGCACCGCTGCTGGGCTTCATCGTTAGTCGGGCTTGAATGAAGCTGCCTGCAGGTCTTTTCTTGACCTCAGATTTCTATCAGCCTGTTGAAATCAAAATTATCTAAAGGCTGTTAAGAGCGGTGAACCCCGCACTCAACAGCCATCAAAGCTTTGTTGTTATGTTGTTATTGCAGTGCAAATTCTTTGAATCAATAAGTTTGGCTCCAAGCTTTATTGCATTTACATCTTTCTCTTTCGAAGTCTTCACTTCTTGCATGTTTAAATGAGATGGTGAGAGAGAGACCACCCCAGCTTCTGCTGTCTTGTTCTCTCTATCTTTCCCTCTATTTTTTTCCTTTCATCTGAGTCCAACTGTACCTTCTCGGTGAGACGACATGAGTAAATGGTTCTGTCAGGCCTCCTGAGTGGATTAGAGTGGCCTTCAATTACCTTCATCATTGACCTTATGAAGCTGGTTAACTGCAAAATCCTTAACCCTAAACTCAGCCATTGTACACTCTAATTCAGTCGAACACACACAGGGCGACAAACACACATTTGTGTTCACAACATTATAAAAGGGATGAAAATGAGTAGGAAAGATCTATAATGAAAAAATAGGTTAGGGCTAAAATAATTCATTCTGGAAGTTTCCCTTTTTTCCGATTTTGGTTGAGATCAAAGCTTGGTTTCAGGTCTAATTAACCAAACGAATGCAGATCCCAGACCTTCTGGCTGCGGGTAAGGCCTTGGAGGGATCCCTCGCTGGAAATCCACATCAGATTTAAATAATTAATATGACACCTTGAGCTCCGCAGAGAAAGAGGGGCTCCATGTTGGAGTTTAGAACAATGTCACTGCCAAGTGTAATGCTGTTTGTCTCCATGAAAATGAGCAGGGGAGAAAGCAGCCACTCCATTGTACTGCCTCCTTGGCGGATCAGGGGACTGCTCTCCCCTTTGTCATGCTAACGGGGAGCTTTAAGGAGCCGTTGGTAAAGAAGGCCTGTGGCCTGCGGCCTGCACTCCGTTCCTGGCTGGGCCGGGCTGCAGCAAGCTGGGCCTGGCTCTGGGGACTTGGAGCTGGGGTCATTTTATGGTTTTTAATCCTCTTAATCCCCGTTAGAAGGGGCTTGGTGGAGACAAATCCGCTCCCAGAGGTCCTTAGGATTCAAACGCTGCGCTTGAGCAACTGTATCATTTGATAACAACAATGGTGGAGGATAGAGAGAGAAAGAGTGAGGGACAGACGGGGAGAGAAATAGGAAGAAAGATAGAAATCTACATTGTGATTGAGAGATATAGATTTTTGTCTTTACCCTCTGGTTATTAGCTTTCCTCCTCAATCGTTACCTCTTGCACTTTATTCTGTCAAAGTCTGTGTCGAGGCCGGATAAACCGTGCAGGATCCATGACACATACACACATAAACACTTGGTCTGAATCTCATGCTAATGACCCTTATGTTGCGATGTGGTCCATTAAGAAATTCAGTCCTCTCTTGGTTCCCTGTGTGGACAGCACAGTGGCCCGTTTCGGGGAAACTGGGGAGCCAGGGATAATCCAGAGGGCCCTATTCAAATTAATACACTCCAGTTAACCTCATCTCAGACAAGCTCTCTTCATTATCACTCAATTAAAACTGCATATATGAACAGGCCTGGGCTGGAGAGGCCTCAGACTGTCTGAGCTTAGTGACCGAGCAGTCGAGTCAGGAGGGAGGGAGGCCACAGTGGGACGTAAAACCACTGACTGATCAGGACGAACATGGGCTTATAGCCCGCTAACTAATCAGAAAAGTGTGTGTTTGTGTCAAGGAGAGACATGATATACCAGCTGGAGTCCTGATAAATAACTGCCAGATATTAGAAGGAGATTAAAGGTTGTGTGAAGAACTAGATTTGACTTTTCAATTCTCATCTTAAATGCCAGGGTAAGAAGTAGCTGGGCAGAGAAACAGTGGGTTAGCTGCTAAAAAATACTTCATTGCAGACAATCCTCTGGCTTCTCTGTCATTTCTAATTGAAAGAATATGACAGGGGATGGTTAGCTTGAGTCACAATTGCCCGTGGCTCACCAAGCAAACCCAAACATAGTCTAGAACGTTCCTTTTGTGGAGAATGACATGAGACAATGTGAGGTTGTGGTCAGCCATTTTTTGATGGCAGAAACCAAATCATGGGAATGGAGCAGAGGAAAAGAAAAATACAGAGGGAGAGAGAGAGTGAACTTTAGGAATGAGACTGATGCTATGCTTAAGAGCTTTAGTCTTTTAAATACAGATTCCTCTTGATTTTCACCGCTCTCATGTTCTTGATTCATACTTCTGAATAAGCACATACATCGTTATTTGATATTCGCTTCCCCCTCCCTCGGCTCCTCCTTTCTGTTTCTCTCCCATACATCGCCCACCAGCTCTTTCCCGCTAATGTAACTGGAGTGGAGTATGGGGTCGAGCCCCTTCAGCTCTGAGCCCTGGTGTGGGAACAGGCTAGCTGTCTGTGTTCTGCTTATAGCCTGCAGCCAAAGACTGAGAAGGAGCGAGCAAAACAACAACCACAAGTCTGGCCTGCCTGCAGAATGCCAAGACTGCTTAGTGGTTGGCAGCCTCAGCACACCAGGGGTACACTGCTGTCATTCGCTGGGAAGAAATGCTTGAGATCCCAAATTCCACAGACAAGGCACATGTTACTTGGAATGAAGAGGGTAAATCACTGCCCCAGTTTGCATATGTAATGTTGGGCTTGGATGATGAAAGTCAGGTACTTGTTTCAGGCTGAAATCTCCAAATGAAGTTGAAAAACACACTTCCTGGAGTTGAGTGTTGTGGGCTAAGAGAGAGGCTGAAATTATTCACTCGAGCAAATCTGCATGTTGTTCTTTAAAGGTGTCAGAACCATTACACTTCCTCTAAGCACCTTGTGTCGGTAGTTAAATCCTTGGCAGAAATATTGAAATGTTTTACAGAACTGCTGCCTCTTGCAGGAGAACCTTTGACCAAATTTGGAGGACTCAATTTGTATTCGAGTTGTAGCCCTCGAGTTGTGCTGAGTGATAAGTTGATTAACGCAGCCTTCAGACGATCGACCTTATCACCTTGTAACGTTAGGCAACCAGAGGAGATTAGGGAATATTTATCAGGCATTTACCTTTAAATTCTCATTAGTCGGTGGTTAATATATCAGTAGAAAAAGCATACACTGTGGATTTTGTTTTGTTAGCTGCCTGAATGGTTTGGTCTAAGGAAAGCCCCGGAATGATAGTTGATAGTATTAGTGATAGAATGATTGTAACTAAACCTTAAAGGAGCTATGTGTAAGTTTTGCTATTGCTACATAGCCAACATTAGCATTAGCAGCTATCCCTTACCTTAACCCTTACCAGTCTAGAAGAAATGTTTGCGAGTTCAGCATCAAACTTTTTTATTCCTTTACTCACCAAGAGCTGTCTCCAGCGGTGGAAAGCAGGGCCAACGTTAACTCTTGTCTCTGTCACGTCTTTTCTTCTACTGAAGTTAGCATGCTAACCAGCTAGCCCCATCCTGTTGAGGCACTTTCCGATAGCGATGGCGAGCTCCTCAGAGGGCAACAACACAACGATGGCAGAAGCAACAATCACCACCACTTGCTCCCAGCCAAACAACCATGTGCAGCAGCAGAAAAAATGTACAAATAGCCCCTTTAACTATAGTGTTTTGAAAACATAAAACAGATTTATTTAGTACAAGAGAGTTTTGTAAGGCCCAGACAAGTTCTGTCGACCTGCTGATAGGTGGGTGTCAGATCAGAAAATGCTTATTTGTGCCATTTTGGAGAGAGATAAAGTAAAATCAGTTTCTTATCATGGAACTTCCAAAAGTTTACCACTTCACACTTTTGGGCTTGAACTGTGAACAAGATTTTTGGAACCGCACAAATGAACCATTTGTTTTGGTTGCTGTGAGGAAGTGCAGGTTCAGCTGAACCATGAGGTCCTCTGAAGGACATCCTTCATGGACTGTGTCCTTTAAAGAATCAAGCCTTTAAACTGCGACACAGCTGACACAAAGAGAAGGCATCATTACTGGACTAACCTTCACAGTACAAACCTGCATTACTACTTTTACCAACAACGTCAACAAATAATTACAACATAGTTCCTGCACTCCAGAAAGACAAGACAGTGTTGAATCAAAAGCTCTGTGCTGGTACTTTCTCATGGGGGATTTTTCATTTTTCTTGTTTTTATACATATGGTACCAGTGCTGTTTGTTTATATAGCAACCAAAGATCTCAGAAAAATTAAAAACAACACCATCCACACGTCTTAAGTTCAGATTTAAATGGTAATCTCATGCAAAAAAGTTGTAAGAAGTGCGAATTTTCTTTACAGCTTTCCAATAGATAATTATTTTTCAGTGGCATGAGGGGACGAGCTTTCGAAAAGCCCACTAATGAAATGAATCCCCTGTATCTACAGAGTTCACAGTGCAAATTTGACCCTGTTGTCCTCTCCACAGTAACAGCTAAAACTAAAAGACCATTCAGAGCACCAGATTGCAGTTTCCATCTGGTGGATTTGCTGTGCATCACAGGGAGACGTGTGAACATCTTTTCGTAATTGTGGTTTCATAAAGAACGGCGATGTCATTTGTTAACACTGCTCTCGCTGCACACACATTGTTTCACACTGTGCGTTGTTTTCCTTTGTCAGGTCCTAAGTCCTAACTCTCATTCTTTGATCAGGGCTGCGTTCACCACCCTCATGTTTCTATAGCCTTTGAGAAAGACAAACACAGGCAAGAAACCTGTGTAATTAGCATGGCGTGCGTGCTTGTGTGTATGTGCGCTTTATAAATCCGAGTTCATTTCAAACACTTGGTTCTTACTGGGAGTGCAGCTGAGAGCGAAACACTGCTAGTTGTTGTTGTGTGTGTGTCTGTGTGTGTGTGTGTGTCTGTGTGTGTGTGTGTGTGTGTATGTATTGATGTGTGTTTGCGTGTGCATTGACAGCCTTTGAGCCAGTTCTCGCCTTCACTAAAAACGCTCAGGGCACAAAGCAGCCTTCCCCCCTCTGCTCCTGAGCACAGGCCCTGCTCTCGCTCTCTGACAGGAGCTGAAGGTAAGCACCAAAGACATCCTGACACACGCGTGTAAAAGCACTTTTGATGCGGGGAAAATGGACCGCTTTGCAGTGTACAAATAACAGCAAAATGTCAACAGAGCGAGGCGAGTCCGACGGGAGGCAACAACACAAGCCAGGTTCAGATGATATTACAGCAAACAAAACATGAGCGTCAACCACCAAAGGCCCTTTGCTTGTCTACCTCGATCTTCACATTGTTTTGACTTTGTCTGTTTATCAAACCATCCTTTTCTCCTGCGTTCAATCAAAAATGTAATAACCTACAGGATTATGACAAAACAAACACACAAGGGAGAAAGAAAAAGAAAGAAAGAAAGGAATGCAAACATTTTAGTCAACATAATAATAGTAATTGTTCATTATCTGGCAGAAATGATTTATTTTTTTGTTTGCAAATCCCCCAGTTTTTTTTTTTTTTTTCACCCAGCATGCCATTATCCCTGTGCTGCAGTTCAACTCAACCAAGGACCTAAATGCTTGTTACTGACTTGTGTGGGCTTTTAATTTCACTTACATTAGGTAGGTTGTTTTATGACGTGTACTCAGTTATGCTGTTAGGGTACAGTCAGAAGGACGTAATGCTCAAAAATGAAACTTATTCCAACATTATACAATCTTTCAGAAGACTCTTCACAAAGAATTATAGAGAGATTACTTGACAGGCCATTTTGTAAGCAACACTCTCACTCGTCACTCAGTTGCCTTCAAAAGAGCTTTTCTTGTGTGTTGAGTTTCTAATAAGCCAGCCGTCATAAAGGCTTTATAAGTTGTAACTAATGGCTTTATTAATGGTCAATTAATCATTTACTAAGCTGTATGGATCCATCATAAGCCATTTAACATTTAACATTTGGGTTGCCAGGTTGTAAAAACTTTAGCATGCTTACAGCTGCAGACATGACGATTAAAACACCCTTATAAATTACTTATCAACATTTATAACTACTGACTTGATGATTTGTTTGAAAGTGAGAACTCCATGATCATTTATTAATGCATTGCCAACATTTAGAAAACCGCATTATTGCCAACTAGAAAAGAAAAACACCTGCCAAAAGGGGTTTTCTCACACACACACACACACACACACACACACACACACACACACACACACACACACACACACACACACACCTATCCATTAGTAAGTCAAAATGAAGGAGAGGGAGTTTAGGAGGTTCTATGCCTATTGAGCTAAAATTAATTCAACATATCATATTTGATTATTAACACATCCTTCACCACTGCCAGCCTTAAACTGCATGTTCTTAATCATAAATAAAGCAGTATCACATTTCACCTCATAACTCTCCTCAGAATGGGAGGGGCCTGCCTGTTTTGTCTTACTCGTCTGTGTTTACCTGTCAATCTCTATTGCTACACATTCCCTATAGCTCCTTACCCCTTACCCTGCAACACCTCCCCCCATCTGTCTGTCTGTGCTGTTTCTCCTGTGAGGTGTGTTTGGTGAGGGGCCGGGGGTCAGGGCCCAGCGATGCTCTGGAAGATAAGTGTCTGCTCTATCCCAGGGCTACACCTGTAGGTCATTGCAGGAGGATGCTAATCCCTCAGCCGCTCACTAATACTGATGATCTGCATCTGAGACCCTCTCTCCTGGGAGTGTGTGTGTGTGTGTGTGTGTGTGTGTGTGTGTGTGTGTGTGTGTGTGTGTGTGTGTGTTTGGTTGTGGGGGCTGACAGATGAGGCAACAGGGGGCCCAGCAACCCGTGTCTATGCGTGCATGTGTGTAGTATGGGGGGATGGGAAAAATTATTTCATTCTGTGTGTGAGTGTTTATGTGTGTATATGTGAGTGCAGGCGAGGGTGGAGCTATCTTTAAGGGATGCTGGGAGGGTAACTGGGCCGTTTTCCTTGGCCTCCACCTTCAGAAGGGGCTCGAATGCTCAGATCCTAGACTGAATAATTTGTCATCTATTTACATGGAGCCGAGAACTGGAGAAATGGCATGAGCAGGTGGTACGTCTCGCTCCCTCTTCCTTGTGCCATAGACAGATGTGCCTGGCTGCAAACCCCCCCCCCATCCTCATGGCTCCTCCTGGGGCTCTCTTTTGATGCATAGCACTCTTGTTGTCTAAAATAAGTAAAGCAAACACTGCTGGTGGATGTATATTTGCAGGAGTCTTGCAGCCAATAGAGAGAGGCAATACTGAGCTTTAGTGTTTCTGCTGTGATAAAACACAACACCTGCCTTCTCATATTTTTTTATAGTTGCTACAAACTAACCTTATTTTGTTTTTGACATCCACTCATTGTATGCACAACCTTATTAAAAAAAAAAAAAGATCATGTAACTCGGTACAGATTGCTGTTGTCATGCAATTTTTGTCAACTGCTTTTTAATTTTTTATCATGGACACTTCAGACCAACTTTACATCCATCTGGGTGTCACCCTATCATAACTCATCAACAGTTACCCCACTTTTATTTAGACTCAGTTTGGAACTTTTTTTTGTTTTGTTTTTGAAGCTAGGACTCACACACAAATCAACTCAATTACATTTAGGTATTTGATAAAATATTTGTATATTTGTGAGAATATTATAGTCAGGAACCATTAAATAACAAGACAGAAAATTAAACGTTGATAATTTAGAACAATTCCTGATGTTGGCAAATGCAGATGTTTTTGTGACATAAAAAGATGCAGATCATAGCTAGCTAGTATACCACTGTATTTTTGCAATGAGGCATTGACTGGCATCTCTATTAATTTATTACAGAAGTGAGCAATATTCAAGATTTAGGCTTTAACCAGCCTCAAAATAAAGAGAAATAATTGAGCTAGTCGCCCTGAGCTTCCCTCTGACTTTTCCATACAGATTAATCCCTGCTGTTTCTGAACAGGCACCAGCAGTAAAACACATACCCACACCTATCCAACTGCTCAAACAGATCCCAGTAACAGGTTTGTAAATATGAGCGACAGGCTTACCAACCTCTTAGCTTTTACAGTGTGTTTATGATATGGAAATTATAGTGATTGTAATGTAGGAACCGTTTATCTTAGCTCTTGATCTGAACTAACTTTACTGAACATAATTGGTAATCATAACAGCCACTCCCCGTGCCCGTTGCAATATATTAGAGTCAAATATTTACAGTAGAAGTTAGAAAAATTCCAAATTTTAGAGGGGAAAAGACAAGGAAGAAGAAAGTTAACATGAGGCAGTGAGAACAGGGATAACAGTACTAGATTTGATTAGGTGCACTGTTGGAAAAAAAAAAGGTAATTGGGTCTGTCCTCCGGCTACCTAACTCCATGCTCACACACACACACACACACAAACACACACACACACACATGCTGGTACTGCACGCTAATCATATTTCACCCCAATCACTAAACACACATTCATATTTGAAGGTTTATCCCAGGCGGCTATTTCAAATTATTATGTATGTGATTCCAACCACACAGAGTAGAGAAAGTGTTTACTCTCTTCATTGAGGCGCTGGATAAGTTGAGAGCAGAAGCTAAGTGTACTACAGTCTATGGCAGAAGAATAAACATTTTCCTTTATAGCCTGAGGACCCACTTTTCATCTGTCAAGCATGTTTTAATAATTAATCTGTTTAATACACACACAGCATCTGCTGGGTACAACTCCCATCCTCCCATTCAAACTGACTAGCACAGCTGCCACTGTTTGGGTGTACTGTACAGGTCTGGAATATGATAAGATGTTTTTTTCTCCTCCGCAATACACAGGCAGAATACTACCATGCATGCTGACATACAGTATATAGACACACGCAAACATGCGCCAACTTGTACATTCACACACTCCCGCAAACTAGTCTATGCTGAAGGGGTGAAGCCCTGACTGTGGGCCTACTTTCCCTATGTATTTCTCCTCGGTGAGCAGGCCAAATGGGGATTGTGTAAATTAAATACATTTCTTTTTCCGGCAGCAGAGAGAAATGATGCCAGATTAAGCCCATGAATATATACATGGGCCAGGGCTGACCTGTCTCCAGACGCCTGATTTCCCTGGAGGGGTGCTGACATGGTGAGGGGCTCCAGGGGTGTGTAGGTGTGTGTATGCATGCGTGTGCTTGCTTGTGTGTGTTTGTGTATGTGTGTGTGTTGCACAGTGCACCTCAGACAGAGGTGAGGAGATCTCTTGAACAGGTCCAAATTGAGCTTAATCTCATTCCTCATTGTGCTGGAACAGGAATGAAATTGCACAATTGCACTTTAATCGACGATCGAACACCCCACCCCACCACCACCACCTCCCCCACCTCCTCTCCTCCTTTTAATTTCTCTTGCTCTCTCTCTCTCTCTCTCTTTCTCTCTCTCTCTCTCTCTTTGTGTCCTTGGCCTTAAATTCCCTACATGGGCCGGTGGGCATGATTGCCTGTTAGCCTCTATTTTCTCCTCTTTTATTTTTGTTCCAGTGGAAGCATCTAATAATGTCTGTTCAAGCAATCAGGAGGTTAATGTGGTTAGGATAAGGGCAATCTTAAACCAATAAGGGCCATCCAGATGCTCTGCTTCTCTTTCATTCCACGTCTAATCCTGGAAGATTGTGATTTTCGGGAATCTTGCGCTACATCCGTTGCAGTGGAGCGCGTCTCTATCATGGGCAGGAAGGATTCAGTCAGTCCCCTGGGGTTGATTACACACAGAGACACACACACACAGTCATTTGTGCCACACAGGTGCTTCTGATTATTTAAGGTAGGAAACCTTTGGTCAACTGAAAATTAGCCATAGGAAGGGCATTTGATTTTTCCATGAGTTTAAAGAGCGAAAAAGAAAAGAAACTTCTTTAAACAAGCTCTCTGTCATGGTCTACCAGTCTTCACAAAGCGATCATATTCAGCATTTTGCCCTGTTTCGTTCCCTCTCTGATACATCGCTGGCAAAATCAAACAAACCACAGTATCCAGGAGAATCTATTTTTGTTATGAGTGAAACAAGTTGAGGGCAACACGACTCAGCTAAACTAACAACGACTGTGCTCGGATTACAGAGATCCGTTTCAGTAACCACAAAGAAACAGGTTGAATGCAGCTCAACCCTTTAAGTTAACAGCCTTCCGTTTATGCATTGATGATGATGGTAGAAGTTGAAAAACCTGTGGCAACCAGCAAAAGCACAAGCAACGATGCTGTAAAAATGCTTAGAAGCAGTAAAATAGCACCTAACTAGCTCAGCGAATTGGAAATATTTTCTTCTTAAATTTTACATTTTGTTATGTGGCCACATGTACAATTAAAGGAATGTATCTTTGACTGCAGTCAGCTGGAATCTGCACGTTTATAATATTAGAAGTATTATAAAAGACACATTTCTTACAGCATTATAATGATCTCTGCATGTCAAAATGTGTGTGCAAACATAATGAAAGGAAAGTGCACAGAAAAACATACACCACAGCAGGATGTGCCTGTTACATATATAGAGAAAAAAAAAATGCAGGTACTTGAGCCATGTAAAATGTGTTGATTTGTTACTCAAGGTGTTGGAACAAAACAATGCAACAAAGGTTCCCAGGCTGTTGTATCTGGGGTGGATGTACTCATTATGGCCCATAATGAAGGGCCCTCCTTACCGCTGTGCATGTACTCAGCAACACTGACGACCTACACGCACATACACACACACACAGGCCAGGCCGCTGCCAGGCTGTCAAGTCCAAAAATAATTAGGCATCAAAATGAGTTTCCCTGTTTTTTTTTTTTTTTTTTTTTCCTCCCCTTGTTCATTTTATTCATGTGCTGGAACTCGGGAGACTGGCTAATGCAGTTAACATGCTCTCATCATGAATTTTCATTACACCATTACATGGGTACATTACAAGAGCAGGGGAGCTGCGACTACAGGGATGCCATGAACATACACACACTGACAGAAACACACACACACACACACACACACACACACACACATGCAGAAATCCCAGACGAACATAAGCCCATGCATTTATTCAGATGCACGAATGCATACAGAGAGATGCAGTTTTACTCCAGTAAATGTGTGTTGTGTGATGTAGCTTTTCGAAACACTATCAACTTACATTACTGCTGATTCTACAGAGTGTGGAGAGAAGTGTGATTAAAGGAATACTTCTGCATTTTGACACATAGTTCTATATATTAAATTTCTTGGGATTTAGTTGGGAATCGGTAGCACTCTCGTATCTGTAGTGTAAATATGAAGCTACAGCCAGCAGCTAGTTAGCTTAGCTTAGCACAGGACTCAGACTTGAAATAGGTGGAAGCAAGTAGCCAGGGTCTGTGTGATATAGGCACCTCTAAAGCTCAATACTTAACATGTTAAACAAACCAAATATAATGTGTTAAATAGAGAACTCTAGAGGTGCTCATAAGTGGACTAACAACCATTTCCATTATTGATTAATTTGCTGATTATTTATGGATGAATCATTTGGTCTACAAAGCATCAGAAAACAATGACAAATGCTTGTTACAATTTCCTGGAGGCTGATGTGACGTTCAAATTTGATGTTTTCTCTGACCAAAGATATACGGTTTTTCAGCTTTCTTGATTTTCTTCATTGCAGCTTGTCTGTGGACTGAGTCAGGCTAGCTGTTTCCCCCCGTTTCCAGTCTTTATGCTAAGGTAAGCTAACTGGTTGCCGGCTGTAGCCAGCAAATAACACGATTTCCCAAACTGTTGAACCACAGCTTTAAGTGAGTAATATTAATGCTCTGTTGCCTAAGTACCTGACACAGTTCAGCATCAAGCAGTCAATCTCTACACGTCTATGGTTTCCAACAGGGGAAATATCATCACACACACAACACATGTCTTAACTGCCGGTCACATTAACAAAACTAAACTAACACATTTATGCACCACTACCTTCAAGGGCAGTGCATGTGTCAATGAGCAACAAGGGTGTGCGTATTGTGTGTGTGTGTGTGTGTGTGTGTGTGTGTGTGTGTGTGTGTGTGTGTGTGTGTGTGTGTGTGTGTGTATCAGTGGAAAATGAGGTTTCTTGGGGTTTCTATTGCTGATCTGCTCATGCTCAATTACCCAAAGTCTCCTGGGGCTTGGGAAGGTAAACACACATCAGCTGGGCCTGATTTATTTCACTGTCCCACTGCAGCCTGGAATTAAGGCATGCATGCTCTCTCGCTCTCTCTCGCTCTCTATTTCTCTCTCTGTCTCTCTCTCTGTCTCTCATTCATCCACGCTCCTACACACTCGAATATTCACACACTATATACATAATACTGTAACAGTTATTCAATTACAGAGGCGATTGTGATGATAATTGTTCCTTTGTCATTTGCAGAATTCTACCCAGACAAAACATCGAGACATTAAATCCCCAAGATCAGACAGTTCATTATCACCAGACAGTAATGCTCTCAATTCTTACACAGCTAAGTTGTAAAAGTCCTGTTGCCGTGACAGATGAGAGTGCCGGTGCCTTTGTTACGCCCTACATCCCCTGAAGCCTAAATCTCCTTCCATCCCTGCCCTCCTTATTTCCTTCCTTCCTTCCCCCTTCCTTCCTCTCTCTCTGTCTTCCCTCTCACTTTCCTTCTTTACCCAACAGGTATATATGTCTATATGTGCACATTAATGTCCTATGCATGTCATGCATAGTGTCTATTATTGTATAGCGTATTTATCCAAGCCACTTTGTTTCCCATTGACAGAGGCAGGGCCGTGGGAACAACAGATTTTTTTTTAGCACACACACAGAATACACAGCTAGCGCACGGTGAGGAGATAGCTCTTTCTTTTGAGCTAAGCCAGTGGTGTGGCTCCAGGGACGCACGTCGGTCTGTCGGTCATTCCACCTCACTGATCCGCGCTCGAATATCTCAATAGCTTTGAATAGTCTGCCATGACATTTTGTATAAACATTTATGTTTCGTATGGATGAAGCCAATTGCCTTTGTCCAGTGTTTTGGTTTATGACCAAATACCTGCAAAACTAATGCCATTCCCATCAGCCTCAGCTTTGCTTTGTGTTTAGTGCTAATCAGAAAATGTTAGCATGCTAAAATGCTAAAGTAAATTGTCATTGTGAGCATGTTAGCATGCTGAAGTTAGCATTAACCTCAAAGCAGCACTGTGCCTATGTGCGGCCTCACAGAGCTTCTAGCATGGCCATAGACTCATAGTCCTGTTGAATAATGGGAGCCGTATTTTCATTTGGCCTTTTATTGCACCCAAAATCATAATAAAAAGAAAAAAATGATTCCATTCAAAAGGGCTGGATTTAGCCCTTTTGAATCTGCTCAATGGATAGAGTTTTGGCATGTAAACACTTTTTATTCTAATGACTCAAGTCCAAAATGTTCCCTAGGAAAAATCTCTCTGCCGTTGTGTGAAATGTATCAGCACTCTCTACCACTACTTCAAGTTGTATATTTTCCCAGGGGAGCCATCTTTGAACACATTTGGGTGATGTTTGCTAGTTTTGGGGAGGAAAACTGAAGGTGTACCGACTGTTCAGTTACCCCAGTAGTTGTCTTTGATGGTGGAAGTTGCTTCAGTACCACAATTACAGAAGTAAAATCAATACACTAAAAGTTCAAAGCATTCAATACATCGTTCAAAAAAACAAACAAAACAAAACAAAAAATGACCGTGGTGGAGAGCTGGATTCAGTGTTTGGCATATTAGAGCTGTTGTGTCTGATTATTTACAGTGGCGTATGTAAACAGGACTCCTCCTCTCACCACTTCATGCCATTTAAATTGATCATCCATGTATCTGCAGCCACTGAGAAGCTGTTATAGTCTTTCGGGCTAACCGTTAGATTAGTGGCGAGATTTCAGCCCATTCTGTGAAGACTGAGAGGGAAAGCTGGTATTTCTTCTGGGAAACTAACCCAGGAATCTGCAGTGGTGACTCTAGCACTTTCTCACAATTGAAATAATGCGACTAAACTGTATTTACTTAAATATATTATTAACTCAACATATAAAGTCTGGGTTGTAGCAGGGATAGCCCCAGAGTGCCCTGAAGATAGATGGATGACATACAATAAAAGGAGGAAAAGGTAAAAGAGTAGAGAAGGACGGGCTGAAGGCGGGATCAATCCAGCAATCTCCTCCCCTCTTCCCCTTTCTCGTGCCCATCTGTCCTCAGCCTCTTCTCTTACTACTTCCGAGCTGTCCTGTGTGATTGTTTGTCTTCAGAGCGCCGCTGTCTGCCAGACAGGACTGTAGCATCAGTGTTAGGAAGCGTTCCTTTCTCTGGTGTAAGGCTGCAATGACAACATCTGCCATGTTTCACTCTGATCTCTCCATCAGTGTGAATAAGTGTATTGCCACGCTTCCTCAGACTGTCAGTCACTCCTCTGGAGAGAGAGAGACACACACACACACACACACACACACACACACACACACACACACACCCACCGCTCCTTATTATCTCTGCTGAGATGGACGCCTTCAAATGGAAATGCTACACATGTAGATGCACAGGCATTCGCAGACAAATACATACACATAAATATATGTTGTATATGCTATTTTTGTGTGTGTGTGTGTGTGTGTGTGTGTGTGTGTGTGTGCGTGTTTTTTCTTGTGTATTACAAGGATATACACAGAGTCGTCTGCAGAGATAGACATACAGATGGATGCAGATTTAATCCATTTAAAGTATTAATAAAAAATAGGTATGCATGTCTCTCCACCGCATGCAGGCACGCACGCATTTACACACACAGTAAACCCATTTCATTTCAAAGCACCTAGATCAAGTCCAGTATTTAAAGCTCTGAAAACATTGATGCAAAATCGATCAATTCACGATGTGTGTGTTAGAGTGTGTTGATTAGTGTGTGTGTATTTTTACAAATGAGTAGGCCAAGCTAGAAAATGGAGGCAGAAAGATGCGACAGACAAGGCCAGAGTCCTGTATTGTGTGTGTGTGTGTGTGTGTGTGTGTGTGTGTGTGTGTGCGCGTGTGTGTGTGTGTGTGTGTGTGTGAACTTCCCTGAGTGTGTGCAACTAGTTTGTAGTGGCTGTGTTAATGTGTGTGCGTGTGTGTGTGTGTGTGTGAGAGAGTGTGTGAGTGAGCTGACCTGTAGTGCAGCCGCGCAGCACTAGCTGACTACCTTTGTTAGATCCCTCCGTCTTTCGTGTCACATCAAAACACCTCATTATCTCTTCCTCTGTCACTGGAATTCAAAATGTCTTTTTTTTTTTTTTTTTTTTTTTTTTTTTTTACTATTAACCACCTCAATATGCTCCCTCACTCTCATTCTGTTTGTCTCTCTCTTTCTCACTCTGCTGTCTCTGTCATCAGCTGCTGAGACAGTGTTTGTAAAAATTTCTTCCTTCTCGTTTGAAACCGTCATTTAAATAGCAGATGTCTCGTCCGGCGGTGGACAGGAGAAGAAAGCAGTGCACTTGCACTAATAAATCCTTTCATAATTTGTCAGGTGAGGAGGACCTCTAGCTATAATAATCTTCATCAACCCTTCAGCTGTCTCTCAGGCGATGGCAGACCATATGGTGTTGTGCATCATCATCCTAAGGGGATGTCTCTGCACACAGGTCTCAGGCTGAAGACACAGATTTGATTGTTAAATGAAGGTTAAGTCACAGACGAGTATGAGAAACTCAGGAAGTGACACAAAGTTTACACAGTGTTAGCTACGCATCAGAGCCCAGAAACTGCATCTCAAAATCTATGTTGCATTTCTCTGAGCTTGTCATGCAGTTAGTCATGTTAGAAAATCAACACACTTCAAGGGTAAGAATTAATAACTTTGCAGTGCCAACAGTTATTAATAGAAAATGCAAGCCTTTCTAACGAGTCAGCTGTGCTTCACAAGTACCCGGATGGCCTGTATTTATCTGTTGCTTGAGGCAATCTCTCTAATCATTTGTTTTGATTTACAGATGGTGATATGTGAAGTCTGGACAGTGCATTTCTGTACTGAACTCGTCCACAGTGGCACACAGTAATGCAGGCTGCAGTAACTGTAGTCAAAGCCCCGGCCTCTTAATTACAGAACAAGTCAAACAGGAAATAAGAATTACTCGAAACAGGAAGTTCATATTACCGTGTGAGCCTGGCTGTGTCAGCAGTGATCACTCTCTCCTCATTAGTGTGTTATTACACCTCATTGAAACACACACACATGCACGCACACACACACACGCACACACACACGACACCTGTAGACTGTAGGCGCCAGGTGTCCGGAGAATGGATCACTTTCTTTATGCCTCATTTCAAGTCACAGCTGCGTTGAAGAGGAAGTCCATACAGCAGGGACTTCCTGTAGAAGGATGCATGGGGTTACATTTCTTACTTCTTTGGTCATTGTGAGAATGTACTTACTCTCTACATGTGTGAATGAGCTGTATATATGCATGTACAATATTGGTGTATGCATGAATGTAGGAATCTATTTATGTATTTAGATAGAAGATGATACAGTAGATATGCAGGTGCAGATTGGTTTGGTAATCGCTTGTTTTCTCTTCCTGCTCACATCTTTTTTTTTGATGGTGGCTGAAGGGTGGCATGCTCTCCTCCTCCTCCTTTCTCTGCATGGAGGATAGACGCCTTCTCCTCCCTTTTCCCCGCATATGAAAGCGTAGAGCGGTCGAGCACAGGGAAGGTGATAACCCTTTTGTTTAGTCTGAGCTCCATCACAGGCTCTGTCAAGCCCAACAGACAAGCAGACAGGGCCGTGACAGGCCCACTAATCTGACAGCTCCTCAACATCACAAAGCAAAGAGCAGCCATCACATCAAAGTGGCGCGAGAGAGGCACCGGCAGTGAGAGATTGACGCCACTTCTTTGCTCTGCCATTTTCACTGGTATCTTCATAGCGCCTCTGACATGCTGCGCACCAGGAACCTTCAGAGGGAGTATCCAGGTGGTAAAAGGGGGAAGCCTGAGTTGAGGGACTCCCCTCTGGCTGAGTGGTGAGTGTGGGTAACCTTCCTGGAGGATGAGTGTGTGATACACTGAGAGTACATGACAGGCTGTTTAAATGGATTTGTGTTTACGTGTTTGTGTCGTTGACGGTGGGGGGGCTGTTTTGAGGAAGGATGGGTGCATGGGTGGGGGTCATGTGGCAGCTGACTTTTCTCTATGTATGGCTTCCATTATGAAAGCAAAGAGAATTTTTTAAATCACAGGTTATACGATTCCCATCATTCTCATGTCACTGTTCTGGCACTGTAATGTTCAACTTTATTTTTCCATGGAAACTTCTCTAGCCGTGTTTCCATTAACCTGATTAATGCGCAATTTCAAATGACAAACTTAAAAATGAGTAATGGAAAGAAGTGAATGTTGAAAAAACTTTCTCAAATAAAAATCGCAAAAAAAAAGAAATGTATATGATCACGAGGTGGTTTTTCAGACTAGTCGACAAAGCAACATTTTGCAACGGTGAATTGGAAACACTTTTTACGCATTGAAGTCACATGACATGACAAGAGTTGTCACTGTTACTATTATCTCCCAAAAATCCCTGATTCGTGGCTGCTACCAAGATGTAAGAGGTTTCCCTTTCTGTCATTATGCGCACCAGATGCCCTCATCGCCTTTGATTACTACAACTGCTATTGTGGATGTAATCAAAGTCACCATCTTCTTTATAATATATAAGAAAATTATTGTTTTTTTTCCCTATATTATCTAAAACACTTAAAGTATTTGAAAGTGAAAACAAAGCTATTAAAGTTGCTGTCCATTGTAAATGTCCATTAGATCTTGCAGAGATACTTTGCGGTTTAATTTCGCCCCAGTTGTAAAACAACATCTGAAAGCTATAAAGCTATATATTGAAGCTGCCTTTTTCCTATTCATTGTTCATTTTATCTTGCATATATATATATATATATAATTCCATATACTATTTTTTTATGGATGCATTTACTGTATTACTGACAGTTGAGTCAGTTCAGGTTGCCATGCTTGTCCTCACTGTCACCGAAGATTTTTCTTCACCCTTGTGTTATTGCCTGCAACTGGAACCTTTTGTTTTTGTTCTGCATTCAAACTGTTGGTTTTAACCTAATCAGACTGTTTGAACACTTTTTAAAGTATTTTATAACTCCATTCATCCATTCTGTCAATCACAAGTCGCAGTAATCGTTTTCTGCTTCTTACAACTTCTAGTGCATTTACCATAGGACTCTGAGATATGTCAGAGAGTGGGGTCACACACCAGGTATGTGGGTCACATGTGATCTTCCTCATCCAGATGGTTTGCCAGATGCAGAGCTGGCAGTCGTCTGACAGGGCCTACACCCTACCTGCATACAAAAACAAATGCATTGACAACAGGGAGCGGCATTCAACAAAAAAAATAAAAATACCACTGAGCTTCCTTTTAGGAGAAACTATTTGGGTGTGAACTTGCACAGCTTGGTACGTTCAAGACTCCAAACACCTTGCACACGGTTTGGCAAAGGCTTTCTGCTCAATGTTAAGTAATAGGGTTGATGCGTGTGAGTTCTGGGACTGGAATGAGGTAATGGTCTTGTAGCACTCTGAAGTGCCCCGAGTCCATCTAATAATGTAAAACAACACTAATCTGAGAGAGCTGCTTCATCTCTGCATGTTAATCAATAAACTCATTACCTCCGGTGCTTAGTGAAGGATTCCCTGATGCCTGCTCACTGATGTAGACAGAAAAAAAGAAAGAGAGAGGGAAGGGAGATGGAGATGAGGGGGAGAGGGGAGAGGTGGAGAGAGAGGTTGATTATAATTACAGATTTTAGCAGTCTGTGCCTTAGCATAACCTGCTCATTACAGTGAGTGAGTGAAAGTGTGTGTGTGTGTGTGTGTCGGCCTTACACTTTTAACATAGCCCCATAGCCACAGTGCTCCCCAGCTTCCCCTTCTGCAGAGAGCCAAGAACAGCCGACACAAGTGGCCCATTTAGAATATAAACACACAAAAACCTGTTATTTCAATTGACCTTCGTCACATCAAGCTGTCAATGATCTCAGCTCTGTACTCTTCGTCGTTTTCTCCTTCCCTTTCTCCGAGGCAGGCTGCATGGTAATGAACATTTGATTCAGAATAGGTGAGAGAGAGAAGGTGGGAAATTATATGCCAGGGTATTTAGCCTAGCAGTGTTTCTGGTGTAGGTGAAACAGCCAGCAGCATTTATGGAAATGGACAGAGCTGAGGGAGGCACTGTAGCTGCTGCTGTGTTTTCCCCCCTTAAAAAAAATTCCCAACAGCAAGGAATTGGGAGAGTACTCTGACAGATTGGGTATTCCTTTGTTAAATGGATCAGCAAACTTTCATTTTGCACCTGATTTGGGATTTCTTTCGTCATTAAACGCAGGCAATCTCCTCCATTTGCTTACTTCTAAAATAGGATGCGGTGACGACACATTTGAGAGTTTGAATCTCCTGTCACGCTTTTGCATCTGAAAGTGTGTGCTCGCGTGTGCGCTTGTGTTTCGCTGCGGATTGTCAGCGGTTGTTGATCATTATATTTGTCAGTGTTGTGCCGTAGTGTATCTAGCAGGCATCCCTGGCCTGCTTCTGGCTTGTGATTATGAGATGAGAGGTGTTTATGATTGACTGAGCCATCCACTGTCACTGTACGCATCCATTAGCATAACTCTCTGAGCTGTCACTGTTTATCCATGTTCTGTGGAGGCACGTTATGTAGAAGATTGAAACCAATAATTATGAGTAAAAAAAACAAAACAAAACAAAAAAAAAACCTCCTCCTCTTGCATTCTATCAGAACTCGTGTCATTTAAACCACGGCTAACTTGCGCTCCAGTGTCCCGCCTCATTTTGTGATGGCGTGCGTAACACTGAGTCAGTTGGACGTGAGCCTTCACTCTACATGTTTTCCTCAGGACAGGTAATGTCATTGAAGTGTTGCTGGCAGAGGCAGTCTGCTGCGAGATGAGGTGATTAGAAAATGTAACGTCACAATCGGTTTTACCTGTAATAGTCAATGTTTTGTAAAGCTCGCATGAGGAAAGAATCGTTCATTTTGAGCCCTTTGCTTTTTGTTTACCACTGTCAGCGGGTGAATAAAAGGCAAGGTAAATGGAGGTAATGGAAGCTATATCTGCATATCAACTCACTTTGAGGTTTTAATGGTGCTTGGTAGTCTCATTCCAAATCCATTAATATTCTGTTTAATATGGCTAAATGCTGTTAACTGTTTTTAACACTAGGAGACAGTCTCTGGGCTGTCTGTGTTTGTGCTGCCAGCGCATCCACAACATCAGGTTGATGGATAGAGAGGCCATAAATGACTGTGACAGCCAGTTTACAGTCAGTTTAGAGAGCTCCTACTTTTCCATAAAGCTCCATTACATCTGTAAGCAGCAGGATTCAAATTCACTCAACTGAAGAGATCTGCTCGGTTCAGTCTAGTCCAGGGGAATATTGTGTGTTTCACTTCACACTGCATTCACCTGGAAGGTTCGGCTCATAAAATATGATTAACTGGCTATCAGTTAATAAGAGATTTAGCACCAACCTAGACCAACGGCAACATTTAAATACTGTTTACACTTTAATGCATCAATAATTGAACGATCTGAGCGTGGCCATCTTTACTTTACTATTACTGATGTGTATGTATTTAAAGCTGCACTAATCCGTCTTTTTATTACCAATGGATCAAATGGCTGTTTGTTAACGCAGGGGGGTATTTAGCAGCTGAAAGTGGGATATTTATTTGTTTATTCCTTTGAGTGACATGGCAAACATGAAGTTAACTGCTCCTAGAAACCGCTACTGTTGATTCGGTCTCGGCTGAACGTCTGAAAATAGTGTTGAGGGGACATATACGTTGGTCACTACTGATTGGGAAGGGCAAAACATAAAACGGCCAACATGCACGTGATGTCAGGCTGAATAATAAAGTGAAAATCTGATCATGAGATTAATTTCAATTTATTCCAACCCAGTCTGTTTTATGTAGCCCGTTCTATCATCCCTGTCACCAGACAACTGGCAGTACTGGGCGACTCTGCAGAACCCCAGATCAACTGTTTGTTTTTTTTTTTTTTTTTACATTCTTTTTTTTACAATAATTTTAAGTTTCTCACGGTCTGCAGTAGCTGCACATGGCACCTACAGTTGGTTAAGACTGGTTGCTAAAAACATTAATTATTAATTGCAAGTCTGTAGGTCAGAAACATACTCTGGTCTCGACTACACCCTCCATCCACCACCCTGACCTCTACATGCTTACCTTCCACCTTGCTGCTTATAGGACACTGTGCTTTCTGTGTTCGCACAGAAAATTTGCGTTGGATAAAAATCGTGAGGCTGCATTTTATACAGTCGAATGTAACCAGGGGCTGGTTTCACAAAGATATTTGTAGACTGGTCTGTAGAGTTAGTCTTCATTTTGCTCTAAGATTAGTTTAATGCAAATCAGACAGTTTCACAAAAATTAAGACTGACTTTTTTTTTTTTTTGCCACCCTGCCTCGAGGCTAACTCTGAACTAAGAGGCATGTTTCCGTGGTAACAATCAGTGACACCTGCTGGCCAGTAGCACAAAATGCCAAAACAAGATCATCAAGACGTAGATAACTTTGTGCAACAGATGAATTAGGATATCTATCTGAAGATAAAAACCATAGTCGCTATCTATCCTCTGTTTTTTTTTTTTTCCCCATTCTAACGTATTGTTGTTGCACACACAGTCTAACATCAGCACAGTTAGGTTTATCTACTGGGAAACTTGTCAAGGAAACTTTCCCTGTGGTTCGCCAACCTTTCTCACTTCCTATGGTCAGAACCATAAACACACACACATACATAGAAAGCATGGCAAACCTCAACAAGTAAAGGATTTAGTGATGGGACGCGTTGAAAACTTTTGTTCACGTAGCGAGTGAAATCCTCTGTCCTTGCCCGTTCAGTGGTTTCTGGGCAGAGGAAGCTGGCACTGCGGGGACATCTGGACACAAGAGGGGAGCGTCCGTACAGGCAAACTACAGGGACAGCCGTGCCAGAGAAACAGGCCCCCAGATTTGACGCCAGTGTTATGTTAATTTGATTTGTTAATTCAGTGGCCCTGTTTGAGGGAAATCTGCCACCAACACCTGCCACCGTTTCCAAAGGCAAGGACGCAGATCCACTGTGACACTGGCTTCATTAAATAAACAAACCAGGTCCCCCATAACAGCATTTGGTGGAAGGCACCATCAATTCTTATACATTTAGATCACAGAGATTAGAGATGACACTGAGGAGCTACATCCCACTGTTTCATAGACGCACAGGGTGAAGCCTGCGTGCAAGTAAATGTGTCTCCGTGTGCTGTGCCTATGACGATTTCTCTGTCTTTCGCCTTTTGTGTGCACCATGTTGTTTGCAAATTCAGAGCGTGAGAGGGTGTGCGAACGCGCCAAGTGTATTTTCATTCTGTCTCTCAGCTTCTCCGCCAGAAAAGATGGCGACTGATGTATTTTTCAGGCATAGTTCCACAATCAAAGAGGCTCTTGTGGCCTTTCTGATGCGTCATGTAAATTTTATAAAGTGTGGAGCGGAGGAGAGTCACAGAGAGCAACTGCAGCTCTGGAAAGCCTAATGTCTGTTTGCCTTTAACTCTGACGGGTTGTCTTTGCTCCTGTCTATCTTACTTCCCCTCCACTTACTCTCTCCTCTGTGGATCAAGGCCGGTCAAGGAGCATCTCACCACAGGGCCCGATGTCAGACGGAATGTGTGGACGTGTGTGGATGTCAGAGCCCGGGAAGAGGAGAGGAGAGGGGGGGTGGGGAATGAGGTGTGAGGAGATGTCAAGGCACAGACCTGGTTGCTAACCGCACAACCCAATGTTAGATTTGCATTACGGAAGAATGTCATCCTGCGTGTGAAGTGTGTGTTTCTGTGTGTGTGTGTGTGTGTGTGTGTCGTTTTTCGACGTGTTTACATGTTGCATCTCAGTAACGGTCTGAGACAAGGGATCCAGGCCCTCACATATTTTCCTCAGCTGCAATTCTGGCAGGTCCTCGGCCTACTGTGTGCTTTTCTAATGATTCAATTGGCTGAATGAGCATATGCTCTCCACTGCATCATAAAGTTCAATTAGATGTGTTGTAATGCGATTTGAGTGTGTGTGTGTATCTCAGTGGAAAATGAGGTTTTCTATTGCTGGTCTGCTCATGCTTGTGTGTTTGTGTGAATCTATAAGTGTGTAGGTATAAGACAGAGAGAAGCAGAAAAAGACACCGTTTAGTCATTTGATTTATATTTTTCTGCAAATTTAAAGACAAGAAATGTCGTATGATATAAACTTTAATGCTACAATCAGCGTACAGTCAATACCTTCATCTCTGTGTGGTGAAATAGTAAAAATGGCTGCTCTGCTGTTGAGAAATGCTGATCGGGTTTGTCAGGTTGCACCTGTTTGGTTCGCCAATGCCAAAGCATTCTTATTGCATTACTTCATTAAATTATTTACATTAACGTTATGAGGTTAGCCGATGACATTTTCACTGCACACCAACAACAAAGTCAAACAACTTGACAAATGTCGCACTAGGTGCTTCGTCATTCTGCTGAAGTTGGAACATGATGAAATTTATAGAGTGCAGCTTTAAATAAGAATGAGCTTTAAGGAATTTATTGACATAAATGCAGGTTATAATTTTGGGGTATTGTGCATTCACTCAGTCTCATGCTGGATGTTGTTGCATTTTTTTGGGGGGTAATTTTTAGTTTCTGTTGGAAAAAAAAAGCACATATTGATCTGTGTTAAAGGCAAATGAAAATCCGTACAGCAAGAATCATAATCAGCACATTGTTTCCTTTTTCTCTCCAAATTCTCTTTGCTTTTTATAAGCAGATGCATTTTCTGTTGTCCTGATAATGTGGATCAAAAGACCATGATTTATGTAAACTTATATGTAACACACCTGTGTGGGGAAATAAAATGAAATTGGGTTTAAGTTAACCTGCTTCTTTCAAAAAAAAAAAAAAAAAAAAAACCTGGGTATTTTTCACTGAAATCATCAAAATAAAACCATGTAACCAGTTAAACTGAAAGTCAACAGTTCATAGCTGCACCACCTCCTGTTCTCAGCTGCCACGTCTCCCCGCCTGCCTGGGATGTTTACTGCTAAATATTGATAGACATCTGGAGTGCCATTCATCCACCATCAAACTTCGGCGTGCCAGTGAAGTAGGCCCAGCCCTCTTCTCAGTGTGTCACACGCACATGTGCAGACAAAAAACACACATGTACACAAAGGCACCTGGGGTTGAGGTGTTTGGCGTCATTACAAATCAAAGGCCTTGGCCACAAAATCATGTCCCTGGTATTTAGAAAGATTGGCGGCTTTCTCAAAGGCGCAGTGTTATTGTGCTGTATTGTGATTGGATGAATTTGCCTTTTGTTTGACAATTATTAATTCACAGTCTATATCACAGAATCTCAACAAACACAGGTGGTGATAACATTATATTACTCCCTGCTTAACGTAAGTGAGTCTAAGCTTCACAAATATTGTTTTAGAACAATTGATTTTGGATACATTTCCTTTGTCCCCTTTTTCCTACCAGCCAAACAAAACAATGTTTCTGTGCCATTGAAGCTGCATTGTTTGTGTTTGTTATCCAGACTATCGGTGGAGGAAAATACCTGATGTTTGAGGGAAAGGCAAATTTAAGATAAACTGTCGAAATGCATCAGCGGGATTGACAGAGTTTGAGCAGTTCTGCTTTCACCACAAGCCTCTTCACGTTAGAGAGAGATACTTGCACAGGGTCAGATTGGAAACATGTTGTGTGAGCACCATGGAGAGAATGATCCTCCATCTTATTAGTGGAGAACTCAGAGTACACTACACTGGGGTTTACTAGACACACAAAAGAAGGAGATACAGGAGGAAAAAAAACAAGGCTCTTTTGTCTTTTTGTAATTATTCATGCCCGGGAGGGATGCTCTCTCTCCTTTGTTTTTGTCAGCTGACACATGTACAGGTACGATGGTGCAGGCAGTTTGTGTGCGTGCGTGTGTGTTTATATATTTGTGTTTGTCTCTGTCTGTGTTTTTTGTAATTGCACAGAAATGCCAGTTAAATGCACGAATCCCTCTTTGTCTGTGTGTGCGTTTGTGTTTGTGTGTTTGTGTGTTTGTGTGTGTGTGTGTGTGTGTGTGTGTGTGTGTGTGTGTGTGTGTGTGTGTGTGGGCTGCGAGCAGACAGAACGTGTCCGTCAGTGTCTGTGCACATTGGCGACACAGAGCCATCCAGCCACGTTGGAAGCAGCAGCTTTTCTCCACAGTCCAAATCAAAGAGAGGCAGGAAGCGGAACAATGAGCCCAGCAGTTTGAGCTGATGGGCTCTTTAAATGCACCACAGACAACAGCAGCTCGGCGACGACCCTGCTCCATGCTCTAATCGCTTCAAATGAAGTCATGAAGGAAACATAGCACAGCCAGCCCGAGCTCTCCTGTTCCGCAAGGTGCAGCAGCACTTGTTTGTGCAGAATGTCTGGCAATTAAAAATAATTGGGAAGCAGGTTTGCCTGTGAATTTTCCAAGAGTGCCAGTTATGATCTAATGAAGCTTCATTAGGCATGCTGAAAGCTGAGAGCGCCGTATGACAACGGCAATTAGCCAGGATCATAGGCAAAAAATAATCATTAAAAAATACCTCGGCCAAGATTAGCTTTTCACTTAATGACCAATTCATTAGCTAATTGATTTCTTATTAGTTACAGGCAGAGATGACTGTTTGGGGTACTGGTGCCGGTAATTAACAGCATTTACGCCATTAGTCAATCGCCTAATTTTCCAGGAAAACAACTTTGGAGGGGAGCATAGCTGGAGGCTTAGGGCCATTTGCTTTTTGCTCCTCTGCTGTGTTATCTCTTTAATATCGAGAGGGGAATCGACTTTCAGCTTACGGGTTGTTAACACGTACTAATACCTACTGATTACCTATTCGTGTAATGTGACCACGTGTTTCGTGCCTGAATTCATCTGAGCTGAGATGGATGGATGGATGGATGGATGAGGGGATAGGAGGAAGAGATGAGAGCTGTCATGTAATTAAAAGAAATTGTTGTATTTTGCTGTATAAATTGTTATATTTTATATTTAATACAGCACTTTCTCAGCATCACATCTGTGCTGCCTGCACCTATAGATTAGTTGTGTCCGATGAATTGAGGGGGCATTAGATTAGTTGTTGCTCTCAGCTGGTGAGGCCTCTGTGGTCCTCTGAGGGTCTTCATTCTTCCATCAGACCTGAGTTCAAGCAGACGAGGATAGATGGATGAGTATAGTGACAGGTGCTCCCTGCCTACAGCAGCTCGCTGAGCAGCTTATAATGACTGTCTGGAGAGGGTTCATACCACTGCCCACTTTGCTAACACATAGAACAACATATAAGAAACATGTAGTCTAAAGTGTTGCTGAATACTAATACTTTATTTTTTTAACACCACATTACTAATGATGGCCTGTCAGTGGTTTTCTCATTACTGATAAATCAGAGGACATAATTATGCCCTTATCACCTATTTACAAAGTTTTTATTGCACTCTTTTAACTGATGCCTCATTGACTCATGACTTTTGACTGCGTCTACAAAAAAAATTGCAATTTTTTTCCTCCTGTCTATCTCAGCCTTCGTTTTCCACCTGCATCTGACTCTCGCAGAGTTCCTCACCACTCACCTTCCTCCAGTGCTAAAAATTCCTATTTCTTAACCGTGCGATAGTGGCAGTGCTCATCTGTGTGTCCAGCAGATGCCTCAAATGTCAAAGCTACGTTACACCATGATAAGTCAAAAATCTTGCATGCCTGTACCTGGTGTCTAAATGCCACATCTAAAGACGTCAAACTGGGTCTGAGGTCTACAAAAAGTGGACTTGAGTTTGACTGCAGTCACTGGAGTTCTGGCCTCTGTCTCTTTGGAGGAGAGATGAGAAATTCAAAGGGATGAGATGATAGACATGTCTGATGGGAGAGAGGCGGTGATTTGGCCCATCAAAGCCTGCCTTTAGCCAACAGACACAGCCTGCGGCACATGCCGGAAATCCGTCCTGCACCGAACCTACTTGTGACACACCAACACACCCACACGCATGCCCTATGTGTGTGTGTTGGTGTGTCACAAGTGTGTTCAGTCTAATGCAAAAATGTAGATTCTGCTTGATCCTCTCCTAAACAGGCCGCAGAGCTTTGTGCACTCCCGTCTGATAACACATTAACCTCTCCGCACATTAAAACAAACCTCTTCTTCGTGCATCATCATCTTCATCCTAATCCTTGTCATCTGTCCTCCGTTCACCCATTCACCCTTCTCTCCCACTGCTCTACCTTTCTGTTATCCTGCGTATCCCTCAGTCTTCCTCAAAGCCAGTTTCTCCACTTCTGTCTCTGCTCCGTCTCCTCTCGCTGTGTCGGCCCTTCAGTTCTGTTAATTAATTCTAATGAAGTCATCTATCAAGGGCTCCTCTTTTCTCAACACCACAACATAAATCACTCTGTGTAAAAGATGCTATCCCTCTCTCTCCCTCTGTCTTGCTATCTGCACTATGAACAGAAGAGGACAGTCTCTCTCTCGTCTCCTTCTCTCTCTCTCTCTCTCTCTCTCTCTCTCTCTCTCTCTCTCTCTCTCTCTCTCTCTCTCTCTCTCTCCAGACCAGTCTTTAATTGCGTGATTGAGAAAGTGTAGCATCACTCCATAAAAGCTGGCCTGCCTCAAATGGCTGCTCTCCGGCTGACACCAGAGGGACCCCTTATAGCCTGCTGTGGGGAGACACACGCAGACACACACACACACACACACACACACACACACACACACACACACACAAAGCAAACGACATAAAACAGACACTTATTGTAAATGGGCCTCATTGGTCTCTGAAGACATTGTTAACATGTCTGTGAGACGGTTCCCCTGCCAAGAGGGAACTTGATCCATCTCCACATTTACAAAATTAATATCTATTACAAGCTGTGACTGACTAACGCTGCCCAAATTGGGATTTATTTGCTCCCACAATAGTGATCTCAAATGAAGGATCTAACTGAAATCTGCTGCTTTGTTGGTTTTTGTTTTGTGCAACATTTCTTCTCCTCCTCCTCCTCCTCCTCCTCCTCCTCCTCCTCCTCTGCTGGTGGACGAGCAGTAGAAATTAGACAATTACATAAGTAGCGTTTTCTTCTTATCATTTCAGGTCCCCGCGCCGTGTCCCCTCCGAAGACCATGATGCAAACCTGATGTAACAAAATGTACACGAGAAGCCCAGACACATCTAAATAATGTATAAGTGATACGTCTTGTTAGCCTTGACTCACAGGTTCAGTTGTCTTCTTGTGCACCAAATGATCAATGTCCTCCTATTATCGTCATGCACTCTCTCCAGTTCCATTCCCAATTCTCCCCGCCTCTCCCCGGGTCTTTCATGTTGCCCTCTGGGAGCCAAACAAAACATGGTTTTCTACTGCAAATAAGGAGCTAAAACACCATGTGATCAGTCATGAATTATTTGAACGCTATTGATTTGTATAAATTGTTGCATTTCCCTGGAGTATTTGACCATAAGAACAACGGTATCTTTACAGGGACTTGAAGAAAATACCTTCATTTTGTTGGAATAAATGAAAGGAAAAACGATTTTAAGGAGATGCCAGTAATTAATGAGTAGATTTAACCTGAAGAGCAAACTGTAGCTTGTTAGCGAGAGAGAGAGAGAGAGGGAGAAGGAGAGAAAGAGAGAGAAGGAGAATGTGTTTGATTTTCAAGCATTGTCAGTGGATTACTGTGTTTTCCCTACAAATCTGCACTGCATTTAAGGGTATAATGTCAATTTCATGCCTTTTTTTCCCCAACAAGAGGCCCCGGTGCCCTGTGGGTAGATAGCAGTTAGAGAATACACAGGGAAAAATAACAATCCAAAAAGGAGAACCAACATATTCCCAAAACATCCCAGTCGAGTGCGAGCTAATGTTCAGCACATTGTGGTATTTTCATGTTGATTTTTTTTTTTTTCCCCCTTTCTTTATTTTTATTTTTTTGCCCCGAAAGCCTCATTTAGATGGCAGACAAGGCTTTTGAACACAGAGCAGCCTGTAGTCTCCGTGGACCACTGCAGCTCTGGAAAAGGACCTAAATGAAGGCACCAGACAATGTAGCAACCAAGAGGTCCCTGCACCCCGCAGACGGGCCAGAGGACTCTAAAAAACAAACACACAATCGCTGCCATTAACGTGACTGCATGTTAAAATCCTCCTCTTTCCTCACGATCATAAGCTTTAAATTTTTTCGCACCAGGGGAAGAATCCAATTTTCTGTTTCTGCACAGTACCACATCTGTACAGCATCTCCACAGTGCTGAATCAGATTCAAGTGAACCACTTTATTACTTTTTTTTTTTTTTTTTTTTTGCTGCTCACCTGTCCCTACAGAATGAGATGATGATATTTGGAGATAAGCGCTGCTCTAAAAGAAGCTTTATGGTCATGGAAATTATATTAGAAGCGAAAGGTGCAGTAGTTGCTTTTTGTAAGTAAAATTTTCAAAAGTCACTCTACTCTCTCGGGGGCAGGTATAACATTTAGACAATCACATCTGTCATATATTTTGATTTCACTGAAGTGTGGAGCAGAAAGATGACGACTGGTGCATGTAGAAACATATTTTATTATCTTTCTGTCTCTTTTTTTACACACAAACATAATTTGGTACACAGCATGTTATTTTTTTAATTCTGAAATTTTGAGTAAGTCAATGATTTTGTTAATGACTTTCCTTATAAGTGGGGAAAAAAAAAATCTTGGCCCTCGTCAAGGAGCTGAGACCTGCCTTTAGGATCCGTCTAGCAGCACCAGAGGGGTTCAAACCCTCACACAGGATACACAGCTCTAATGCAATTCAATTCTTGTATTTAACATCCTATTACCCAAAAGTGTAAATTGTGATCTATACTCAGGGAGGGCAACACAACCCTTGCTCATTGCTTTGCAGTGCTATAGTATGTCCCCCACGTTCTCTCTCTCTCTCTACCACACTCTCTTTCTCCCTCCCCTTCGTTCTCCCTCCCTCTTTCTCTCTCTCTCTCTCTCTCTCTCTCTCTCTCTCTCTCTCTCTCCGTCTCTGCTCTCATCCAGGCAGCACAGAGTCATTTAAGTCTGCTGATGTCTTGATAATGTTCCAGAGCCATCACAAGCAGGTAGAGAAGGAATTCCTCAGCTCCCTAATTAGCAGTAAATGGACGATCAGGACATGAGTAGGTTTGTGGACAGTAAAAGACGGTACCTGTCACCTCCTGCAACTCACTAAAGAATATACTTTACTTGTTCCTACAAAGGAAGGTGTAGAAAACAGAAAACACCTGCAGCCTTGTGGAATTTTTAGCACTCAGTATTTTTTTTAACACATTAAATAAAGTGATAAAGAATAAACTAATCAATAGTTTATCTGTCAAGTTCTGGTAGTTATGTGTCTTAGCTGTTACATTAATTAAATGTATCATTTAAAGATACTGATAGAAATCACTGTACAATCGACCTCAATATGAATATATAGTGATATTAACATTATAAGGTGAAAATGTAGACTGGGACCACAATAATTAAAGCTGATGATCAATAGCGATGAATAAAGATGGACATTTAAATTGTCTGCCCTGATTTTTGTAGGGAATATATAAGCTGCTCTTTCATAATTCAATTTACACTTTCATGGGTATATTCAAATAAACTATGTAAAGTAAATCCAAAATTACATAAAATAAATTGTATTATTCTGAATAATAATAATAATAATAATAATATTTTTTATTATTATTGTAATGGGTATTATCATAATTCAATTGTAGTACTTCTTCTATCATTGCTTTAATTTTTATTTAATTTTTTTTACTTTAACTTTAAACCAGGTCTGTGGAGTTACTACCGCACACTTTGTCGCTTGTCTGTCCTGTGGTCGGTCACATTGGATAGAATAACAACAGTAATGATGGTAAAAAATAATAAATTACTGAATGATTGAAAAAAAAATAACATGCCATGCTTTTTTCGGGAGGCGCACGTGCAGCAGGAGAGGCGGGGTGTTGGGTTCGCGGGGAATGAACGGAAAGTGAAAATATGATTGAGGCCCCTTTAAGAGTTTTTGGCCACTAAACTGTAGCGACACCAGCGTCGGTGCGTAAGGAGCATCCCTCCTGGATTTCTTCTGATATTCCTCCAGGCTGCTGCTGATTGGACACCACATGCCTCAAGTCAATTAGATTACATGCAAGATTTTTTTTATTTTTTTTTATTTTTTTTAATCTTAATAAAACTGGAAGATCTACCACTGTTGCAGCTGTTTAACAATGTGCTGAAAGAAAATGTAGGCTATATAAAATAAAATGTGGTACAACAAAAAAATTAAAAAGGGGCTTTATGTTGTCATATTTTAAGTGGGCACTGTGTTCGTCATTCATATTAAACATGCACTGCCTATAGGCCTTCTGGCCATATGTTTTCCTTCATTATTCTGGACGAATATTTTGTTGAGGAATAATAAATGAGGTTACCATTCAAAATACAAAGCAATGCTTTAAAAAAAAAATCTTAAATATAAAAACAATTGGTCGAAAATTTCAGATTATGATTTTTCTGTGTATGTGCATGTAGCCTACTCTCATATGATGTTTTAAATTACGTATTTAAATGACCACTGAACAAATACATATACAAATAATCTATCTCTTAGATCCTGGAAGTTTGATGGCACATGAAGAAGCCCTGCGTAAAAGTAACTTTTTGCCTTTAAATTGTATTTTTTAGGAAGCCCCTGTTGGTGGATTATTTCGTTACACACACGAGCGCCTTTTGTAAACGCCACTTTATTGTGGGATGATATCGAGGCACACGACTGGGAGCGCAGATTTGCGTCTTAAAGAGGATTTAGGTCTATTAACAACAAAAGGCGCAGTTCATGGCACTAGGGAGAGACCTCGACGTGTGCGTCAGCCGCAGTGATGTGAAGCGGGCTCACTGATAAATGGAGAGACATCAAACCGAGTCATTAGAGAGCTGAGATATGAGACTTTCACAGTGGCGGGCCGCTCAGGGCGGCAGACCCAGGGGATCACACTCCTCTCCCGGCCTTTTGTGTTTGTGTGCTGGACTGATGAACGACTTAGATAACGTTAAGCCATTATGGGCTCACTTATTCCCATGAAAATCCTGTAAATAGAGGGAACATTTTTTCACTGCTGATATCTATTGATTTCTAGCCCATATTAGTAACCATAAACCACAAAGGATTACAAGTGAATACTCAAAAGGGACCCGTGTTCATTCAACAGCCAAATATTAATTACATCATCCGACGATTATACATTTGTTGCTGTTGAGTGTTGATGATTTCCAGTTTGCACCAACAGACATGTGAATATACACGTTCACAGATGGTTGAGAAATTACACATTTTCTGCAATAAAATTAGTGTAAAATAAAAGTTTGAGGCCAAATATATTTTCAGTTCCTGATATTAACTGAGCGTAACTGTTGTGATGTTTCAAAAATATTTAGGACTGAGCAACTCCATCTATTTTTTTTTTTATTAATTAACTTCTTCTAAACAGACTTGATGTGGCTGAACCTTTTTAACCGTGAGGTTACTTCACATTAGAGAACTATAAGTCCAATCAGCTGATACACCACAGACTCTATTGGTGGCTTATGAACCGAGTTCTGCACAGTTTAACTTTCAAACATATTTGTCAATTCAACAAACACACTCAAAAAAAAACAAAAAACAAAAATCAAGGTACGATCCCACAAACGCAGCATTTGTATCTCCTAATCGCGTTAATTAAATTTTCGCCGAATTAATTAGACATAACAGCCATATACAGCCTCCTGGCAGGACTGAGCCACCGTAGGCATTTTAATGACCCCGTAATTCAATTAACCGCCTCCATCAGCTCCATCATTGATTTGTGGAAGAAGGGGGAGAAAAAAAAAAAAGCTGCTGAAAGTTGAATTCTGCAAAGTCGAGCCGGCCTGTAATTGCTCAAGACACAGAGATCGGAGAGAAGAGGGGGTGGGGGGGCTGGGCTGAGGTGGCCGTGTATAAATAGTGTGCTCTCAAATACACAGTCACAACAGCAGGAGTGATCTCACCTCCTCTCCACCCCTTCTATCTATCGCTGCTGCCAGCCTCCAAAAAAGAGCGTATCCGTGAGCAGTACTGGTGTAATAGAGACGGTAAGGTACATTACTGACAATTCGCGGTGGATTTCCCTGACCAGGACCACTACTGAGCGACAGAGCCGACCATGGAAGAACTTACGGCATTCGTGTCGAAATCTTTCGATCAGAAAACCAAGGAGAGCAGCAAAGAGAGTATCACGTACCGGGAAGTTTTGGAGAGCGGCTTGACAAGGGCGAGGGAGCTGGGCAGCCCGGAGACAAACCTGCAGGACATAACGGAGAGCAACCACTGCCCGGTGCATCTGTTCAAGGACCATGTCGAGCTGGAAAAGGAGAAACTGAAGGACTTTAATGTTTCGAGGGCGACAGAGGGTAAGGTTTTTTTTAAATTTTTTTTTAATTGTAAGAAATGCTCCGTATTGTGTCGGGGGAATGTCTCAAGTTCAGATGTGTTGTATCGGCAGCGACGTTTTTATTTATTTATTTATTTTTTAAAAAACGAATCCACGCGTAAAAAGAGTTTAATTTACGCAGCGTTGCGCCTCCACTTCAAGCAGATAGTCAAAGTTAGCACATTATTCTGTTATTATTATGATTATTTTACAAAGCAGGAGGCGGGCCCATAGTCTGACCGTTGTTTTAACTATTTGATGATTGTTTTCAGACATTCAGAAACATTTCTTGTAATTTTTTTTTACAATAGAATAAGTTTAACCTTATTTTAATGACACTTTAACATTTTGTGCCAACAAGAAATAATTACAATCCTAGAGGATACATTATAAAGTGTATGGCAACATTTACCACTCGACTTTATTTGATTTTTATCTGTTGCAGTATTATATGAATTCTGCAGAACATTTTCTATTATATTTGCCATTATTTAACGGTTTACCTGCAATACTATTGTGATGAAGGGTGTTATTTAAAAGCTATAGCATGTAGTATTGTTATTGTCTAAGATTGTGCAACCGGAAGTCACAAAAAAATCAAATTTCAGTTGTTAAATTCTTGTGAATTAAAAAAAAAACTGCGGCCAAACACGCTCATCAAATAGATCTTCCCTTTTAAGAAATCATTATTTGGTTAGAAAGTGCAGACAAACAGCAGCACAGGCCTCCTCTCACCCAGCTAACAGAAAGTGCAGTGGGAAGACTTTTAGACATTTAGTGAGTAATTTGTTTCTATATTTATCCTGTAGCAGCAGCAAAAAAGGGTCAGTTCTATTCTGTATTATTCTGCCTCATATTTCTCATTAAACCCAGCTGATAGACGGTAAGACTGCTTGTGTGTGTGTTGATGTGATCATGGTTTTCATATAAAATCAAATGCTTTTCAGTTGTGGGGGAAAAAAAAAAAACATTTTCACGTCAGCAAACTACAAACAATAAAATGCAAGTGAACAGGCCCAGTAATTGCAGCAGTTGTCAAGTCTGTTACTAATAATAACAGCTACTAATAATGCTGTATTGCCTAATAAAAATAGAATAGCCAATATGCTGACAGCCTTGCACCGTATTGCACTGTGTGAAATATAGACATGTATGGTTTTAGTGGAAAAAAGAAATCTTAAGGTTTCTGTAAGTAGAAAATGTTAGACTTTACATTTTTTATTTATAGCCTGAAATAACCTCCAGTCTCTTTTACGGAGGCGAGTAATTAGACCTAAATCTTCTCCGTTCAGTCGGGGCTTAATTCTCTGCTCTTTAAATCGCTTATAGCCTTATTAGGCTTCCATGGCATGAATTGACTGATTTACTTTTATAACGACACTGACACACTGACTTATGGAGGCTGGAAATGCAGCCACAGGCCTGTCTCTTGAAGAAATACGTTGTGTGTGTGTTTGTGTGTGTGTGTGTGTGTGTGTGTGTGTGTGTGTGTGTGTGTGTGTGTGTGTGTGTTGCTGCCAAATTGCCAGGCCTAAGGCCGCATGTTAGGGCCCATGTATACTATGGGGGGCACATTAATGTACATGTGGGGTGTATGCATGTGGGGATAGGGAGACGCAGCGAGGCCGATAATGTGTGCATGTCTCCTTGAGGAAGCGGAAATGTCCAGAATTTAAACGCATCTTCTCTCTGTCTTCCCCCCCCCCCCCCCCCCACAAACCGTGGGCCATTTAACAGGGATATACGAGTGCAAGGAGAAAAAGGAGGACGTGAAGTCGGAGGACGAGGATGCACAGGGCAAACTGAAGCAGCGGAGGAGTCGCACTAACTTCACCTTGGAGCAGCTGAACGAGCTGGAGCGGCTCTTCGACGAGACGCACTACCCGGACGCCTTCATGAGAGAGGAGCTGAGTCAGCGGCTTGGACTGTCCGAGGCCAGAGTGCAGGTGAGGATCTCCCCCCTGCTCCGACTCTAAACGCTCATCTGTCTGACGCAGAGCGGCTGCTGAGTGAGCAACAAACAAGAAACGATGCCCCCCCCCCCTCCACCCCCACCCAACATTGTTTCTGCAGTGTGTCTGTTTCCAGTGTCCTCCTCCGGCGGTGAAAGCGTCCTTGCTGTTTTGAAGGATTTAGGATCTTTGTAAGATAATTTACAGGATAATATAGCACTTTTATGATTTGAGTGAAGTGTTCTGTGGCATCAGTCCGCTGTGTGGGAGTTGTGTTAATGACCTTGTGCTGCTGCCAAACACTGCCATATAATTCAAGATAATTAAGAGAAAATCTGAAATATTGCGCAACATAAAATAGACCCCATGCTCTCATCTCAAACTGACTCCCTTATAAAAACAGTTAACACTAGAGAAAACTGTTATAAACTATTGGGGAATGTTTATAGTGATGCAGCTATTTTCCCCCACCTTTTTCTATTCTTTTTATTTTTTAAATAATGCACTTTACAGTTTGACGTCATGTTGATCATGTTTTCCAGCTTGTAAAAAAAACAAAACAAAACAAGCGAATTACTGCATGAGCAACATGTCATGTTTAAGTCAGGCCAAAAAGTGTAGCTTTTTCTCTCGTGATATAAATAGATCATCGCGTGTCCTGCAACATGCAAAAAAAAAAAAAAGGAAAGAAAAGAAAAGTAAAGGGAAAAAAGAAATGAAAAACAACATGCTTAGAGCTCATTAGTCCACAGGCAGGTTGACCTTACAAACCCCAGAGATAAATGATGCAGCCTCTGTCGTGACAAAGCTCCGAGTCTGACATATTTCTTTACTATTCCTGTGGGGGTTATTTATAGAGTGTCTGTGCTCCTTCATAGTGAGCTTATTGCGATTTATGATTTTTTACTCCTTGTGTTGTCGTCATATTTCTGTAGGGGTTTGCAGTGTTACTCTGACATTTGTTAAGAATTCTGCAGAAACACTGACTGAACGATTACTCTGGATATTTTTGGGATTTGTTGTCAGTACAGGACCAAAATTAATTCAGATTCAGACTGAATATTTAACCATATTTGTCCAGCATGTGTCTTCTGTGGTGCAATTAACAAGTAAGTCTCGTTAAAATGAGTAAAATTTAAAAGAAGGAAGGCTGTATTTGTATAAGCAGTGGCTTGGTATCAGTCAGTGATATCAAACAAGTGTAAACTGCTGTAAATCAGCCGGGATGTAACAACCTACTGAGCCTCCATCAGTAGGCCCTCAGCCCTCAGCCCTCAGCCCTCAGCCCTCAGCCCTCAGCCTGCTCCTGCGATCCGAGCACTCTTTGGGGGGGGGGGAGGAAAAAAAATCCCAAGCAATGATTAAAATGAATGAAGAGCCTGAATGGCTGCTTCAGGGGACGCGCTCTTATGTCAACTCGTATCCCTCCTCATTTTCTTTGTAATATCTGCCATAGGCTTGATGTAGTGTCCCCATAAAAACAGATTAGAAATAACTCAATTCTGGCCCAACTCTGCTGCTGTTCAGCTTTTCTAATCGGATGAATAAAACCCATCATAGAGCTTTATAAGCCCATCGACCACCATTCTGAGCTAAACATGCTCGGGCTCGGTTGACAGTATAATTCAGGATAACACTGCAGTTATCACTAATAAAGTGTATAGCGTGTGAATTAAAATAATTCATGGTGTAAATGCGGTTGATAAAGACTTGGGCTATAAAACCTGCCTGTGTGTTTTCTATGATCACAATGAGTGTGAACGCACAGAAGCCGTAGGTTGTCTCTTCTTGCAAAAATAAAGCTTTTGAAAATCCCCCTTTTTTTTCCTTTTTTTTTAAAAAGCTCTTTCAGGGACGCGTCTCCTCCAGATTTAGTGAGAGTGAATTGCAGCAGTTGCTGTTGCAGGCTGTGAACCTGCGCTCCGAGCAGCTGTCAATGAATCTAATTGAAAGTTATGAGAGCTTGGTGAGGAGCAGGCAGTAATTCAGTTAGGACTAATATCTTTGGGTTTCTGGCGCGCTGCTAAATTAAATGTCATTATTCACTGTCTCTAATAAAAAATCAAAAAGGAAATGAGATTAGGGTATTTGTGAAGCGCATCATTGAGTGGCCCTTAATGAAGAAATAACTGTCTGAACCAGTGTAGTTCACTTTGCTTAACATACTGGCACGTAATTGGAATTGATCTCGGGCCCGTCTAATATTAGCCTTGATTTATCTGAGGGATTACTGTGCGTCTATGCAAAATCACCTGGGATTTTCATAAACACCTTTACTAGCATCATGTACCGCTGTGCAGCACATAACTCACCACCTAAACATGCACGAGAATTTACAGTGTGTACCCTTATTTAATAATGATGATGATAATAATAATTATGATAGTAATAATAATAATAATAATTCTTATTATGATAATGTAATTTAATTGATAGAAATTATTCGACGTTTCTGCTGCCTAAATTTTTTATTTTATTCCTATTATATTTTTAAAATCAATTTTTCAAAGTGAGAATAATGGATTTTTATTTGCACCTCAGTTGTCTCACTCACTTTATTGACCGTGCTGTTGTTGTAGTCTCATCGACACAATGTTGAACGTCGCTCCACGCAACTTAAAATGGCTTCGCTGCACCTCGAGTCACCACCACCACCACCACCATCATCATCATCATCATCATCATCATCATCATCATCATCATCATCATCATCATCATCATCATCATCATCATCATCATCACCACCATCATCATCAGTCTGCGCCCTTTGTGGTCCGCGACCGGTCGCTAATTTCGCGTCTGTAAATGATAATCACTGCGGGGTCGAAGGGGAGGGGAGATAATGTTATTCACCGAGGCAAATTAGGTTGATGATGATTAACAATAGGCCGTAGCCCGCAGCTTCAGAAGACACTCAGCAAACTGGAAGGTGGTTCGCGAGGGATAATTTTCATTTTAAAAATATCATCATTCTGTTCTCACGGTGTTTCCACGCGCTCTGTGAGATTGTGGTGTCTCACTCAGAGCTGAGTTTATAGTCATTTTGTTGTGCTCCTGTAAGAATTTACTATGAAGCTCAATAATAAGTTTTTACTGAGCTTGTGGTTTTGTTTCATTGCCTATCTAATATCCTGTGGTTTATTTTTCTAACCTGCATAAATCATATTTATATCCCACAAATGTTTTTATTTTTATTATTATAATTTACAGTTAATGTTTATACAAATAAGATTTCATTTGCTCAGATGTAAGCTCTGTAATTTTTCCTTTATTGGCTATAAATAAGTGGCCTTTCCACAAATTATAATATTACTAAAATAACATCTGATACATGTATAAAAACAGTTTTGTTAAAAACTGGATTCAGTGCTAGTTTAAGTATTTGTCTAATAGATAATTTACTTTTCCAATTATAGGTTTGGTTTCAGAACAGAAGAGCAAAATGTCGAAAACAAGAAAACCAGATGCACAAAGGTAATTGTCACTTCTTTTAACCTTTATGAATGATCTTATTTTTATTTTCCCTTTTCTTCTGGGTTATTTTCATTTTACTATTTGACACTGTTCAACCATTTTTAACTGCATGTGGAAAAAAAACTGTGACCTCCTCATCTCACATAACAACAACTGTCTGGCTGTCTGACAGACATCTTTCCCTTCACTCCAGGTGTTATTCTGGGCAGTGGCAGTCACCTCGACGCATGCAGAGTAGCACCCTATGTCAATATGGGTGCCCTCCGGATGCCCTTCCAACAGGTAGGCCACGTTCTCCTCTTAGCTGGAGCTGACGAAGCTTCAAAAAATTGGAAACATTCAATCAGGGATGGATCAGGAACTCAGGCTGAATTAAATGTAGAAAAGTTAAAAATGCAGACGAAGTTGCAGTAGAAAAAGATGATTACTCAGCATCTTGCGATGCATGGGTGAGGACTGAGGAATCTGTAATGGAGCTACGTGTGTGTGTGTGTGTGTGTGTGTGTGTGTGTGTGTGTGTGTGTGTGTGTGTGTGTGTGTCTCAGAGTCAGAGTAGACCTTCTATATTTGTACACCCACATGAATCTATAGGCCATGTGCAGCTATTAGATGCAAGTGATGAGAGACAGTGTCTGTGTGTGTGTGTGTGTTGGAGGGGGAGGGAGCAGCTCAGACCTCAGTGCACCTTTCACCTCCTGGCTGTGTGGAGAGGGTCGGCCTTGCACGGGGAGAGTAGAGGTGGACAGACATTTGATCTGCTGCTATCTGCTTTTGTGTCCTGGCTGCTGTGTTGTCTGCTTGACCCTCGTGAAAAGCAGCGGCCTAATTAAGCCAACAGTGCGGCACATAAAAGAGATGATGAAAGCGGGGAATGGAGTGGGCTCTGATGGATATTGGCGTTGAGCTGCACTGGCAGGGATGGGGGCTTGAGGCCTGCATACTGAGAGAGGCTCACTGTAAAAGGTTGAAACAGGCACACGCAGGCTGCACTGGTTTTTTTTTTTACAATGCAGCACATGCATATAAAACAAGTGAATGGCTTGTCGTTGGGTTGGGGAAGGTCATGAGTTGAAATTGCGAGGTCTGAGGGTTAGAACCGTCATGTCATGTGACTCCCTCTCATCCCTCTTCAGTATTCAACAGCAAGTAAAGAAAAACTGCCACAATAATCTTTTAAAAAGAAAAGACTTTGCAAGCTGTGAGTGTGTATGTGTGCGACCAACTTACATGCATGTGTGTATGAAGATGTAACAGTTAACGCACACATCTAACCTTCACCACCTGTTTTGTCGGGGTTGGATTAGTTTCTGTCATGCCCCCCCCCCAAAAAAAACAAGATTGCTCCACAAAAAAAAAAAATAAAAAATCAACTTTCAACAAGTTGACTTTGGTTTTTCCGTCAGTGCTTCTGCATTTTCTATCAGGTGTCACTCCACCATGAGTCTGGAGATTATCGGCCACAGCTGCAGTTTGTTACCTGACTGTTGGTGAATGAGATATGTGGAGATGCTGTTTTGCAGGAGGTTTTGTTTGGATGCCGCTGCGAGCGCTGCTGCTGAGCAACTATACATTTGTGGTTCAATTTAATTTTCCCTTTCATTTAACAACTTCAGCTTAAGTCATTTTCAGTATTTTTAGGCCAAAATAAAAGGGAGCAAAGTGAAAAAATAATATTTAGTCAAGTTAAAACTTTGACTTTATATCATTCTATTTTGGTTGGAGAAGAAAGCATGAAATACTTGAGTTTTCCCCACTTCTTCCTCTGGTGTTTGAAACACATGAGAAATGGCAACAGGCTCAGCTCTCTCCTTCTGAAGTAAGCGGATGCTTAATTTTCACCTACTTCTTATAAAATAATTGCCAAGAATGTGAAAACTGATATTCTATGCTCCTTATGGTTTCTTTTTTCCCTTGACTCAGGAATATGTCTGGATAAATATTTATAACACCAAATATGTGAATATCTTTTTAGTGCAAAATTGTTTATTTATGCAATTGAATACATAATCAGGATAACAAGACTGCATATTTCCAAGGGTATAACGGAGTCCTCAGTCTGAATTAAACAAATCTGTTCTGGGTCCTAGAAAGACTTTGATTCTAGACGATTAAATTGGATGTGGTGTCTGAGAGCAATGTATGATTCATTAACTTTTAGAATAGCTGACATGAAAAAAGGGCTAAAGCGGAGAGTGCAGCCCTTAACTATTTTCTTAGAAAACACACTGTAAGCAACAGCTTTGAGGGGGTAAAATCTGAGGGGGAATTTAATAGTGTCAGACTGTGAAACCTGAATCCTCAACCCTCTTCAAACACACACACACACATACACACATATACACACACACACACACACACACACACACACACACACACACGGCCTGAGGCGCCGCCATTGACCAACTTTATATTTTGCTGTTCTGCAGGTCCAAGCTCAGCTTCAGTTGGACGGGGTCACCCACTCCCACCCTCACCTGCACCCTCACCTGGCTGCTCACGCTCCCTACCTGATGTTCCCGCCCCCTCCCTTCGGACTACCAATCGCATCGCTCGCCGACTCGGCCTCTGCGGCGGCGGCAGTGGCGGCAGCTGCCAAAAGCAACAGCAAGAACTCGAGCATCGCTGACCTGCGACTCAAGGCAAGAAAACACACCGAGGCTCTGGGACTCTGACCCCACCGGGCTGCCCCTCCGCTCGCCTGATGCCCATAATCGCCTCTCACACAAGACTGAGCCTGTGAAAGGGCCGTGACACTCACAGCTAAAACTAAACTAAACAAAAACACTGAGTGAGAATGAAAGAGAGGAACACATACAGAGAGGGGGGAGAGAGAGTGTGTGTGAGAGAGAAAGGGGGAGAACAGTGGAGGAAGAAAATAAAAAGAAGGAGGGAGCGAGAAAATTGTCACAAAACCAGCTGCCAAAACAAACCACTTGTAGAGAACGGTAATTAAATACCAATGAAATCACCTTTTACTTTTCGCCCAACAGGCAGGACTTCTGCGGGGCCAGTGGCTCAGTCCACTCCAGGCACAGATCACATCCCAAGGACCGTACAAACACATGTGGATGTCTGTCTGAGGGCCAGGCCGGGGCCCGTCAGACCAGAAGACGTTAGAACAAAGCAAACTGGCAGGCAGCAGCAGGGCCAAAAGCAGAGCCTCGCTGACGCTGGCTGCCGCCATGTTGACAATGCAGAGGGTTGAGCATGGGGGAAAACAGACTCACACACCACCTCACCGAAGCATTGGAACGGCTCTCACCTTTACACCCCCCCACCCCCACCCCCC
>NW_019524801.1:99143-106722 GCF_002814215.2 Seriola lalandi dorsalis
CCACCCCTCACTACAAAAACGAAGAAAAAAGAAAAACATTTAAAAAAACAAACAAAAAAAGGCCATATTTGTCTCCAACCACTGTGTTCCCTGCTGCTGCCAAGTGCATGAGCTCTAATGGAGGACCGTTCTGGGACTGGCCTCCATCCACACCTGACACAAACGCTCAACAACTGTTTTTAACACTGCCATTCAACATGCCCACAACCCCCCTCCCCCCTCCCCTCTCCTACACCTACAAAGTGAAAAGGTCTCCATTACGGTTTGATATCCTTCTTCTTATGGACTTGTGCTATAACAAAAGCAACAACTCCTGTTTTCTTTGCTGCAGAGCGAAGAGACGTGATTCTGTGTTGCTGGGCATGTGTCGGCGAGATTTGGTTTGCATTTCTCCTCACGGCGTGCTCCCTCTGTCTTTATTTCTCTCTGTTTATTGTGTTGTATCCTGGGTTAAGAAGTGAAGATAGCCTTTGCACTTCAGGTCTTGTATGTGGGTGTTTACAAATGGCACTACAAGCAGATACTACTTTACTAATTAAAGGGGGAGGGGGATTTGATATCGTCATGTGGTCAGCAAAAAGGACATTATCTTGGCTAAAGGGTATAAATGCGATTTTCTTTTTCTTTTTTTTTCTTTCTTTTTTCTTTGTAATTCTGAAAATATGAAGAAAGCATCAGTCAAACTGAAATGCAATGGTGTGCAGTTTAAGTGCAATACTGTAAATAGCAAAAAAGTAAAAACAGCTAGCAGTTAATCCTCAACCATAAAGAGACCCAATGATTTTCTGTTGTTTTCCATGCACTGTTGGAGTGTTGAATTTCTTTGCCAAACACACCAGTTTTTCTACAGCAGTGTACATTTTGTTGAGTTCAAGAAAAGTCACTCAAAACCAGGTGCCATATCCCACCTCACCTCCTATGTATCCGAGCAGTTTTGTATACATCAGGTACAGTTGTCACTTGTTGAGAAAGACATGAGCACATTTTTTGGAAGCTGCAGAAATTAGGGAAATAATAATAATTAAAAAAAGAAACTCTCTTCGCTACTCTTGTAACACTAGAGAAAATCCATTTACTCTTGGATTTTTGGAAAATGTTCATAATGAAATCAACAAATCAACATTGTAATCCGAAACCAAGCAGTTGTTTACAATGTGATTATCTTAATTCTGCATGTTATATGTCACATTTCATCGTTAATTTCCCAATAATTCAGACTGTATTTTATAAACTCCTTCCAGACCAAACACAACATTTGGATTGCTTTGGAATTCAGAGATTATTTTGACAACCTTCTCAACACTGCTGTCAGAGCTGCGATATACATGTAGATGCGTTTCAGATCTACGTACCTCTAACAGTCTCCAAACAACATTTTTCTCTGTTAACAGACCTCCATTTAGAATTGTTTATCTATGTCTCCATTTTAAATTAAACATATGGGTGTTTTATTTATTATTTTGTCTAAAAGTTTATGAAAGATGAAATAGTTGAACTACAAGTGTACATTTTTACATGGCTTTGCATTTATTTTTGTATGTTTTTTTTAAGTGTTGAATTTGAATTAGGAGGTGTGGCTGTAGTGCATTGTTTGCCTAAAAAAAAAAAAAAAAAAAATGTAGCGTGTCCGAGTTTACAAACATTTCAGGGATGGTTGAATTGAGTAATACCCCATGGAATTTGTTGTACCCATTAAAATGATTATCATTTCATATGCAAGCATGCCTAAACATGAATCATCGTACAGTTTGTTTTTCCCCTTTTGATTCACAAAATATGAATGTACATCTTGTACAAGTAAACTATCAATAAAGTTATAAATATTTGTACTCAAGTTTTAAAACACTTTTACTTGTTAAGCTGCAGAAGGAAAGTTGAGCTTCACTCACGGAGTAAGGACGGCTGTGTACACAAACAAGACGAGCATCCTCGTAAATGACTCTGAAAGACACAACTAACCACACTTTCAATATAATAACAACTGTCCAGAACTAATCCCCGTCCCTAACGTCTTCAGTGTTTTTGTCCTGATGCAGACTCGTGCTCTCTCCGCGCCGCACATCGTGTTGTGGCCGATGCTCAGCAACTGTCTCAACCTGTGGATCAATATCAATATCTGTCTAGAGTTGACATTCTCGCAGACTCCATGTTAGCCAGCCCCAGCTCATCACATCCAATATGAGCCGCACACCAGCAGAGAAAATTGAGCTGCTATAAAATCCAGATGCAACCCGAATCTGGAGCCTCCTGCAGGGTGCAGCTCTCGGCCTGTGCTTGTCAAAATGACACAGATAGTATTTGTATGGAAAGTGGGGCTGCAGCGCCGTCAAATAGAAGCAAGATGGCTGTAACCGGAGTGGGAAGCCGAGAAGTGTGGAGGGAAAATAGAAGGCAAAACAAGATTTTGTGGGATACTGGATATACGACATGCAACCCTCCTTTGAGCTCAGTGCTCATAGAGGATCTTTTCTCCTTGTTCCTACAGCAGTGATTAACTTTGAGCAGATGACATGAGAAGGTCAATAGTTGGCGTATGTTCATCAGCATCTACATTTGAATTCAGCATCTCCACTGCCACACACACACACACACACACACACACACACACACACACACACACACACATGCATGCTCTCACAAACACACTTGCACGTTGCCTCCACTTGTTCTACTCACACATACTAAATTTTGCACATCTAAAATGGTTGGCCTCTTTTTTTTTTTCAAGTGTATTAACTTCCTCTGGGAGCTTAATTCCAGATGTGTGTACACAAAGTAATTACACTGTGTGGTATAGTGGCCTATTGTCTGAACCCCATACAGGAATTAGCCCAAATGGCGTCCTGTTGAGTGCAGTACCCCCTAGAAGGTCGCTGTGCGTTTAATTTGTACCTCTTTGCTCATACATCAAGATTGAGTGATATAGTCGCAGACTGATGGCTCCGTATTTACCCAGTGACCCCTCCGGCTGGGGCCTGCTGGGCCAGGTCTGGAAATAACAGCATCCTTTTATGTGTACTAATAATTAGCAAGGCACACACAGCCATCCATCAACCACCAATGAGCCATGGCTGCTTTGTCAACATGTTCAAGCGCATAAAGCTATTTATGTTGGCCGCAAGTAACAAACACACAATAATATATTAATAGAGAAGGAGAGGAGTGTGTGTGTGTGTGTGTGTGTGTGTGTGTGTGTGTGTGTGTGTGTGTGTGTGTGTGTGTGCGTGCATGTGTGTGTGAAATTTAGTGGCCAGCTGTGCTTGCTATTAAATTTACATCTGGGTTTATTGTTGATGGGCTTTTGTTGTCCACTTCTCTTTCTGTCTGGTTGGTACAAGCGCCGGCTGCAAAACATGCGAGTCCCAGAAGTCTGAGTCTCGGTGCTACGCCGCGCTAGCTTATCAGAGGTCAATTGCTCAGGGGTCACGTGAAAATAGTTTTTCATCACATTTCATTCTCATAATCCTCTTTGAAATGTCACACACAACTATGATCAGACGGAATGTGAGCTGTCGTGGCCTTAACATAAAGCTGGTCGTGGTGTGAAACGACAGAGCTTATAGGCCTGAGAAGACATGAAGTCAGAGCTTTTGTCATGTATATAACAATCACTCGAGGAGCTACTTGCAACAACTCTGAAAATAACCGTCTGTTTGGTTTAGCTGGGAGTTTTTTTTTTTTTTGTGAACCAACTTTGTGGTCCTTAAATCCCAAGTAAATCCTGTTCCGGCATTTTCAGTTGTAGCTTGAAGTGAAGCCACCCAGAGAAACCTCAGCTGAAAACAATCGAGCTGAAGTGCTGAAGTCACTACGGTCGGCAGCGGATCAAAGGCCGCCTTTCATCCCAGTTTGTTTGGGCTAGACTTGGGTTTGCTTTGTTGGCTAATGCTCATAAATGTATCTGGAGTCATCACCAGTGCAAAACTATATTAAAACTAACAATTTAAGTCTGGGTCAACACTTTGTCTTCTTTTTTTTTTTTTTTTGGTGCACTGGAGGTGGAAAGTGTCAGGAATTTAAACTTAGAAAATTGTGGAAAGAAAAAACACAACAAAAAAAAAAAAAGCAGCGGAGCATTAAGTTCACATTCCGTTCAGCCGTTTATGTTACACTCATTAGCAGTTTATTTTCAGTTCAAGCTTTCAGCTCGTGTTGTTGTAATCCAAGTAAGTTATCTAATAAAAACACAATATTTTCTGTCCTGTTGCAGTGTAATGTCCCATCAATTTGGAGTCATTACTGAAAGTATCAGCTCCATCTGTAAATACTGAACCCAAAAAGTTTGTCTCAAAATAAGTAATAAAAATGATATTTTAAGAATTATTTAAGTTATAGTTTGAACTTGCTTAGGTCATGTTCAGTTATCAACCACCATCACAGTCATTTGTTACACACACACACATTGTGATTTATTTTACTTCTACACTAACTGTAGTAACTTAACAGACAGATGTAGTAAGAGATATGGAATATGTGCACGGTGGCTGTGTTTTACTTGTTTTGGGGTTTGTGCTTCAATCTCCTGGTTAATCTCTGGTTAGAGTGGGTTCTTCTGCTGCCGAGTGTCGTTGCAGCTCCATCCAGTGGGCTCAAAGTATTTCTGACCCGAGCATTTTTCTCGTTCACTTCCTCTTCTTCTCTCTCTCTCTCTCTCTTTCTCTCTCTCTGTCTGCTAGAAGGATCCATTCAGGAGATTAAAGACAGTGTCGCATGGCAGCCAAGTCAAAGTTTATTCCCAATTTAATCACTGTGAAAATAATCAGACAGATTCCTGGAAACCATCCGTGTCATTAATAGATTTATTTAAGTAGTTTTTTTTTTGTACACACACTATCATGTAATTTATTATGTTCACCATAATAAATTACATGATAGTAGAACACTGAATGAAACATCCACCTTTCAGATACGAAAAGGCCTTTTACATGGAAGAGATTTCAACATCTTACAGCAGGAAAAGCACAGGTTTAAATAATAAAGTAAATCGTGCCTGAATTCCATTTAGCTGCTTCTGTGTCAGGGTCCTGCTGTTGTTCATGCTGGTTCATTGTCACACTGTCATGACTTACTGGGACACACTGCTTTTCCCATTTGACAAGTTTAATTATCTACTGTTAAAAGGCTTATTGAGATCATTTAAAACATATCTGATACCTATATCATCACACGCAGACCAGCACCTGTACTAAAATACAAACTACATTGCTTTACACAGCTAGTGTTAGGTAATAATTATATGGATAATATCTTTTTCATGGTGTGACTAATCTCTGTTGAAGTTACGTTTACATGGTTATGAATGAGCTTATCTAGTAATTTCTTTATTTAACTAAACAAATAAATACCTTATATTTATTTCAAAATGGAACCAGATCCCTTGTGAAGAGGTATTCACATGAACAGGTTTCTCCCATACTGTAAATCAAGAGAGAACAAACTTTCTGACTGATGAATGATGATATTTTTTATGAAGAATATGGGATTAAGCTAATTTTGATGCACACAGTTCAAACGAAGGAAACTTTATTGTGTTGGACCAGCTTCAGAAAGTGTGATGAAATTAAACATCAGAGTCTTGGCTCTTTGTCTGATAGTTATTCATGTTCATAAACACTCTTTGAACTGCCCGCAGTCACTGAGAACATATGAACTCTATTGTCAAGTGACGCTTCTTTCAAAATAAAATGACTTCATTTTGAAGAAAAAAAAAACCTCCCATCCATCCTTGATAAATGATGCATCATTGTTTTCTTTCACTTTTTTTCTCTCTGTCTGTGTCTTTGCACTGCAGCATAGTGGGTTTGGTGAAAATAAACATTCAGCAGTGTTTTAAAACAATAATTCATCCTGAAATGTCCTCTATTGAAGTGCTGAGTAACAAACACTTCACTTAGAGCTGTTTTCAAAAATATGTTTCTTAAAACGTCAAATCTCTTTACTGGAGTCTTCTTCAAAGCTTTTTTTAATTACACAACTTCAAACCGCTATTTAGACAACAAATTCACCCTGAGAAAATAATCATTGCATATTAATGTGATCAATAATCCCAACCAAACAGCAGTTTTATATCCAGCCGGGCTGCCTGTTTATCTGAGCTGCACTTCAATGCAGACAACACACTCCACGCTGCCATACAGGGAGCGCAGTCGATACCGTTTGCCTTGTGAGCGCAAACATTTTAGGTTATGTTCTTATTTACAAAAAATTAATCTGAGTGGGAAAGCAAATATGATTAAGTTGAGAAATTGAAACAGATGTCAACAGTAAACGTTCGTGAACCATCCCAACAGACCATCAGAGCAAATTCCAAGAATATTAGCTTTAGTTAGCTCAGATTGCCAGGAGGTCTCAAATTCACATTCCTCATCTTAGTGCATGTTCGTCCAGTTGTACAGTGGAGGAGCAGGTGGTCCACAGTGATGTTTTAATGGCATTTGTCACAGTGAGTGAACCGAGAGGAGTGGTGAAGTTCGCCATTAAACACTGTTAGTGAGAGAGAATCAAAAGAGGAGAAAACCTGATCTCTTAAATAAACATATCATGTTGGCTTTTTCGTGAAAAAAAAAAAAAGGAAATATTTCACTGATGCTGTTCCAGACTTTTTTTGTGCGACTATGGAGAATAACTTTCCACACCTTTATTTTGCAGCTTACTATCACAATCAGTCAGCCAGAGTGGTTTATGCTAATCCGGACTAAGGTGGAGCAAAGGTCACTGAAATGATTCCTCCTTTTCAACACTCTGCTCGGAGATCTCTCAGAAGCTTTTTGTTTTGATGTGGCGCAGCAGAACATCTGTTTGACAGAGAACCAGCTCTGATACGTTTCCAAAGCCGGAGAAAGAGTCTTTGCACCTTGTTAAAAGATTCCTCTACTGACAGGGAGGCCGTCTCCGGCTTCAAGTGTGAGGATATTTTGTATGATGTGGCAGAATTAACGAATAACACCACTCATACTTCGATTCAAATCTGTTTTTTTTTCTGAACCCGTCTTGGCCACATTTGACCATGATGTAAACACCATTATATGTGTGGCCTGTTTAATGAACTATCAAAAACTGTTTTTGGGGATTACTCCTGCCACTAATGTTTTTTCAGCCTTGTGTGATTATTTAAAATATTGCAGTATACTGTCATTGTTATGTAATTCTAGTTGCATAATTTAAGTCTTGATATACACAGCAGTCATCCATTTTTATGACATCCAACCCTGTCTCCTAGAAATCATGTTTACATACTTTACTACTTTGCATCAGTAAATATGTTTTGGGGGAAATTTAATGCTTCCCAGATTAGATTTTTATCAACATAAAGAGGCAATGTTGTTAATTAAGTTTACAGTTAAGGTCGGGGAAAGATCAGGGTTTAATACAGAAAATATGGGCAGTGACTTGAGGCATGAAACAGGACTAGTTTAGTGTTTTTATTGACTTCACCACATGTAAGACTTAGGATGTGTATGAGTTGTAGTGCTTCATTCTCTTGATAAAACATAATCCAGGAGGCAAATACATATGTCACCGCAACTCATCTCATCTCATCTCATCTCATCTCATCTCATCTCATCTCATCTCATCTCAT
>NW_019524801.1:107627-126099 GCF_002814215.2 Seriola lalandi dorsalis
GGTGGGGTGGGGGCTGGGGGGTGAGTCTTGCACGCTCTCCAGCATTATTAATATTTTCTTTGGAAATTCCCCAATATTTGAAAAATAATATCACACTATTGGATTGGTACAACTTACTCGCCCATTAATCACTAAAACAGTTTAAGATGATGCACTCCAGTTTCAACATGCTGGGATTTTTTGGCGTAATGATTTTCGCACAGTCATCAAAATCACAGGTGGAATTAACAATTGCCATAATTATGGCAAAAACACTGTGTAACAAAATAATGAAAAGTCCAACAACACATTTAAAGTTTAACTTTACTGTTGTTCTGCTTTTTGTTAAGATGTAGAATAAAGTGAAGTAAGGAGCTACTGCTGGGTTTCTAAACATTCCTTCTGGAGTTATAATGTTTAATCACTAATAACTACAAAGAGCCACATTTATTTGGTTTCTCAGAACTGACATATTGATCAACTGGTAGTTGAGTTTGATGAGGAAAATAAACCCTAAAATAATAAATATAAACTAAATGACAGCAGTCTTTATATGGCAAAATGCGCATTCATGACAAGTGGCACACGGAAATCTTTTTATGTACAGTAAATGTTTCATGTTTACAACACATCTCATAAGGGAAGAATGAATTAAAATTTAACTTTGGGATGAGAAAATGTTAAAGGGCCCTCTACATAATCCACCCCCTTTCTGGCCTCTTCACCTTTATAATTTTCATACAGTCCTTATATTAATGTGGAAAAATTAAACATTTTATTTAATGAAAATATAGCCAGTGCTATTTTATAAATTTTGGTTGAAAAATCTCCCTTCTTTTGTCACTTCAGCAGCGATTCATCATGATCAACAACAAAATGAGGGCAAGTAATGCAACTGGTACAATAAGCCAACACAATGTGTAGCAAATTAATCAGGCTTGGCCCAGGGCACGCTCTGGAAAAATGATCTCATTTGACCAGACGGGTCGGGGCTCCTCTCTAATCATATCATAGTACAACACAATGACTCCTCATCTTTGTTGTGGTCATTAAGAAAATAAAAACAGCAACTTCACTGTCAAATTTTGAACAAGTGTGAACACTGTTTCATAAATGGAACTGCTGCTTCAGTGTTTGCTTAACAACCAATTCATATTTTTTATGATTATGAATTATGCAAATGTTGCTTTGTAATAGAAAACAGATGGATGGTGGAATTAACTCGGACAGTTTGTGCTCGGATAATGATTTTATGCAAATCGAGATATATTGAGATGTATATTTACAAAACTGACAATGCAACACTGGGATTATACTGATTGAAATGCAAATAACAAAATGGTTGATCTATGAGATGATCTTTGGTTTCATACGCATGTGGGAATGATCTTGCATAATTAAAAGTTAAATACTAATGCACAGTTTTGAAATGAATAATCAATAAAGATACATTCGAGTTCAACAGTGCTGTCCACTTGTGTATCACACACTTCTACGTGACTTTGTGACCTCACGGATGAATCAGAGCCTTTAACTCAGTGCTATATTCTTATATTCAGTCTTATACTGTGGCATTATGAGATAAATATGAATATAAATGCCACAAAATGCATTTAATAAAGCTAAGCAATCCCCTTGACAGTTCACTGGGGTCATCACCAGCCATGTAAAACAGCAATATGTCATATACACACATCTGACCTCTGAACCTGTAAGGATTTTTACTAGCGAAGAGCATTGCCTTCAGGGGGGCACCCAGACTTCCAGCACATACTCTCTGCACAATGGGTTACTTATGGTTCTCCCTTAAGGTGAAGAATAGGAGAATATTTCATACGTTAAAGGCAAATGGGTCTATAAATTGCCTGAGGGAAAGCTAGCTTTCCTGATTGCTACTCATCTCACTGTTTCCCAAATGTTTTATGCTCTTCTGACTGGTAATCAATAGCTACACATGCAGCCTCTCAGCCAGCACTGGTCTTTTATAGTACGCCCAAGGAGTAGTTGTCAGTCAATGGCAGCCTTATAAATAGACTGAGGCTGCATGTGGACAGATGGATGCTTTCCTTGTCAATTCTGAAATGCCACAGTCCAAATAGTCAGCTTTTTTTCTTCTCAACAGCCTGTTGTATTGTGGATATTGAATTGTGCCATGTAAGATGAATGAAACATTTCTAATAAGTTGCCACTATAAAGGTTCCAGCTGTGACTCATGGCTTTATTAATGGTTAATAATAATAACAATAAACTAAAACTTCACAGTTACAAACCATTACTATGAACTATTTTTTGGTTGTTAGTTTGTAAAAGATTCCTTTGGCTGGTCATTAGTTTTTAATATGTTTTTAACAAAATGTTAATAAGTTGATAACAGATGGAGTTTGGTTTTAATTCTTTGCAGCAATTTTCCACAAGTTTTATTGTCAAATTGGTCTATTGGACAGTGAAACACAATGCAAGTATGTTGGAGGAGGATAAACATCATTCACAGGATTTTTTTATAACCAAAACCCATACTAAATAGTATAATTGCAACCTTGTTCAGATTTTTGTTCCATGCGCAGCGTTGTGGAAATAAGCAGTTATTTGAATATGTGCTTTTTAAAATGTGTTTTGTATTGTTCTCATCTTCTCTTTCTCTAAATTCCTTCTTTCTTTCTTTGTAAAGTGTATTGAGACACAAAAGCTTAAATAAGCTGAAGGGATAGGTTTGCAATTTTCAAGTCTGTCCTAAAACAATAGGCCAGTACACATATAAAAAAGAGGGAATTTTGTTTTGAAAAGGCTGTAATGTATAGGCAGGAAGGGTTGTAGCAAGCTCAACTTGCCTCACCGCTCATGTGGGCACCTGACTATTGTTCAGACAGACATGAAAAACTGTGAAATTGTCCTTTAATTACTTACTTATAAGATGTTAATAGCTAAGGAAACCATATAACCTTTAAACCCTTTATAAATGACACCTTATTAGAAAGCTGTGCTAATAAATCTCTTATTCTAGTGGCATGTAACCGCTGCAGTGGAAAACATACTTGTCAGCTATGAAAAACCATACTCTCTAGGTGTTTACAGGCATTTGTATGGATACCCAAGAATTTCAGACACTGCGGTGATGATTATCTACCAGTGAAAGATACAACAGTAAATCCAGCAAGGCTGCTGTTTGCTTTGAAGAGAACAGAGTACCTAATTACCCTTATTTACAGGACGCTTCTGAGTAAAGCATCATATTATCTCGCTGTGACAGATTCACTTGCCTAATAAATATGATCATTAGGACTTTCACTTCTCCAACTACGCCTCATGGATATTACTGATTTGTGCTTTCACTCAGATACACACAAAAATACATCTTTGAAGTAAAGGGCAGAGAACCCTATCGAGAGTTATTATGGATGTGTTGGAGGAATTTATAGAGTGTTATTGACGCCTGCAAGCCCGCAGGGATGACACACACATACACACACACACACACTCACATCAACACACCAACAAAAAATGAATGTACCGTTACAATCGTCTTTAGTAAGAAGTGAGAGTGTTTTATTTTTGCCTGGCTGAGCTTGATAACTGCAAAGCAAATAAACGTCGCAGGTACATTATGTAGGGCATGCTGATGAAAAAGAATCGGCCCTGTTAAGTTACTGTACTGTCTGTCCCTACAGGCATGCTTATGCTATATTGATGAGCAAATTAACAGGGCTGGATTTGACTACAGAGGCTTCTATTAGATGAAGCCATGAAAGATGAATTCAATTGTGATTTGAATAGCACAACCCACACCAGATGACTTTCAATGGGAGGCAGGAAAATTGGCTTGTGCTAAATTGAGTTGTGCTTGTTATGATGAATGCTCAGCAGCGTATGAGTTTGGATTGACTTCATCATCACACCCCAGCTTCTACAGAAAACTCAGAGGAAATGTATATATATAACCCCTCTGTAGAAGCAAACACTTTCAATCAAATGCTGTGTTTGTCCGTAATCCTGCTTTGAATTCTTTGACTGAACCTGTGTAGTTTGGATGCTAAACTTGATAGCCCCTTCCTCCTCTCTGCTGTTATTCTGAGACCCAATTAGACATACATATCCCACACAACGCTGCGGTTGGAGGCCAGAGTGCGTCTGTTTGTCCAAAGGGAAGAGGCGTGGGAGAAACACACAGTGGTTTTACCCGCCAACACGCTGAACTGGGCATGGTGCATATCAATACAAGCAGTAGCTAATAACACTGGCTGCAGGTATGTCTCCCAACATCAGAGGGAGATGAGTGCAAAGGTTGTTTCATCTTTTATAGATCCTGTTTGAAACCAGCAATTGCCTCAAAGAAAGATTGAGTGAACAACCAAAGTCACAGTGTGTGTGCATTCGCTCATGTGTTTATGTGTGTATGAATCATGTATGTGTACATTTTGTGTGTATAGTGCGCCCCAGCAGTGTAACTTGGCTGTTTGCAACAATCTTGCCTCTTCTTTGAAATTGTTTATGCGGGCCCAGATCCCTACGGTCGGATAAGCACGGGGCTGTAGAGTTCCCTGCGGAGGTCAGCCTCGCTGAAGCCCCCCCCCCATCATCATTTGCGATTGCCCTATGTGATAGCACCCAGCAGGCCTGAGAACACAGGCCTAATGTTCTGGATGGATTGTGTCATGAAAGAAGACAATTATCAGGCAGTGAGCGAGGTCTCCCAGGGTTATGATTTTAGTCAGATTATTTATTTTATGTAGTTTTTGAAGCAGGAGCTTTAAAGTTTAACAGCCGTAGGGTTCCTTTGCGTTTTTTTTATTTTTTTATCCCTGGCTGTGTGTATTTGTGTGAGGTTGTATTGCTGGGAATAAGGTTTTTGATGATCTAATTGGCTATTATTGGATGTTTTCAGGCAATAACATTGTTTTTTTTTTGTTTTAAGGTGTAGTATGTGTGATATTGAATCGACTTCACGCAAGCCCTTTCTACACCCTTCAGCATGTTGGCCACAGCAGCTGCTGCATACATACACTAGAGAAATACAGATGGAGAGATAGAGTTAGAAAGAGGAGGATGCATTGCCAAGAATGACAACTTTTCGTTTACAATAAAGTAGTCTTTCTTCCTAATAGTGCACTCCGTACAATTCCATCCACTACTAAATGTCCAAATGACAAAAAATATGGTTCGGATGTGTGTAAATATGCATCTGTAGTGTATATAAGTGAGAAAGAGATTGAATAGAGAGGGAGAGCAGATAGCTGTCGCAGATGTAATTAGAAGGTATAGATGAGGGCTGGCCAACAAACAGTATGATTAAAGGCACAGATAGAGAATTTTGGAAATATGCGCTTGTGTCCGGGATCAGGAAGCTCTTGATGGCTCCTCTTGGAACATATCAGTTTTGAGGAGGGTAAGCTGTTGTGGTTACGGTTCGGCTTTGGGACGGGATAAGAATCTTTTCCAGTCACGTTCTTTGTGGGGAAGATGCTACAAATCAATCCACCTCCAGACTGATCCAGAAGCCAAAGAGTCCTGAACACTATCAAACTATATGGTGCCAGTGAGAGTGATCAATAGTGTGTTTTTGATCCTATGCATCGTCATGGTTGTTGACTGATTGATTATAACTGATTGATCACTACAAATATGGAATACCACCGTTCATGTTAGAGAAACTGCTTTGATTTAAGAATCCAAGGAAACCATCTCTCTAACAGACATTTATTTTGTCCTATTCTGTAGAATCAAATAGCGAACAAAGCCTTTTGTAACAAAATGTCGTCTCTGCAGGGGTATCTGTGCCGTGTGTGTTTTTCACACAGACAGAATGAGCAAGCTTTGAGTGTGTGTTTGTACACGCCTTGTGGCATGCTTCAGGCCATGAGCTAAACTGCTGGGTGCCACAGAGTAGCACAAGCTGCATTCGGTGGTTCCACTACGCTTATCACAGTGGTGTATTGCTCATAATTATGTATGCTCAACACTATTTACTGATGAGCCTAAATATGTGAAGAGAAGACTGCCACATCATTTCGATGGTGATTCATTGTCTGATTTCTACAGAACGTTCAGTGGTGCCACGTTACGAGCAGCTCCTTATGCATGGCCAGTAATACTACTTCCTGTGCAATCAGCCTCACTGCTTTCCCAGAGAGCGGCCCCACGTCTCCTGCAATTACATCCTCCCTCTGTAATCTGTACTTCCACCCAAATGAGACCAGCCTGAGTAATTTGCGTGAAGATTCGCCAAATTAAGAAATATAATGGGCGAGAATCCGGCCTGGTTCTCCTGGTTATTGAATACAGCAGCGCCAAAAGCGTTGCTGTCTTTGTACCCTATTGTATCTTGTGGGTAATCACATTCACCGAGTCCCCAACCCTGTGAGCCCGAGTTTCTCCCAAATGGAAAACAAAGGCGGTCATGACAATCTGTAATATTAATCTGATTGGGTTAACAGTGTCTCAGGGCTTCTCCACCTTGACTTCTCAACTACCTGTGGCTGTGTTTTAATCTGATTGCACTAATAGCATATTCAGAATCAAGACCTTGCCACCTTCCCCCACTGTTACACATAACTTCTAATAGAACATCCTGTATTTCACATGAACACTCACAAATTTGTAAATAATTACTATCACATGGGGGGAAAATAATAGGTGGCCCCAATTGAAATTCACTAGCTCGAGGCAGTGTGGTAATCATGGAGGAGAAGGAGACAGGGAGAATAGGGGATATGGGGGGTAAGGAGAGAGAGGAAGGTAATCACATTGTATAGCAACCACAGAGTCTGACAGTTTGATAAGAAAAAGAGTTCAGAGTGAATAATGAGAAACTTTGTACATAGTACTTATGACTTTATGTGCTACATCATTTGTCAGTAACAACTGTGTGTTCTTGCTTTAAAACGCCTGTTACCCATAGTTGAAACGAACTTGGCACAATCTAATGGATTCATTGTTCATTTATGGACGGCTCCTTACAAATAGCCGGGTATATTTCAGTGGCTACGGGCCTGTATTTGTTACTTAAAAGCAAACAACACATGTATTCTGGGAAGTTGGTGATGGATTGGATGTGTTATCTGCCTATTAGCACAACAGCCCATTATCAATGTGCCCAGGTTACTGCGCTAGCTGTAAAGCAATAAAGGCAAGCCTGATTCCAGCCACCGCTGAGTAGGAGTTCAGTGGCTGCCTGCGTCCTATCACTTTCAAATGAGCACCACAAATCACTTCAGCAGGATGCCTGCACCACTAGTACGGCCATCAGCATATGAAAATATGTATAGGAGACCATCCAATTTACTGCCAGCAGACAGAGGGAGGAAACCCGCAGCGCGCTGAGTGATTGTTAGATAGATGGTTTCTCTGCATGCATGCGGTATGTGTATGTATGACTCTGTGCATGTCTTGTTCTGCAGTTGTTAATAACAGCAGAACACGTGATTGCATGTATCCTATGTAAACAACATTTTTAAAATTGCCAGAAAACCGGCAGAATTTGTTACATTAATAAGCAAATCAGTTTCTGTCTGGGAAAAAAATCACAGTATAACAAGACAAGCAGGGGAAGACGTCGGGCTTGTTCAGTGTCTGTGTTCATCTACGAGTCGTGTTTGTGTGTGTTTATGTGTCTGTGGAAACATGCCTGTCCGCCTGTGATCATGTGTGCGTTTGTGTGTGTGTGTGTGTGTGTGTGTGTGTGTGCGTGCAGCTCATATTTTGTACAAACCAGTCCAATTGTCACAAGGGTGTTTTGTGTGCACTTTGTTCTCCACACTGATCCTGTCCCTGGCAGAAAATAATTACAGTCTGTTTGTGAGCCGCTGCGACGGTGGAAGGACAACACAGAAACCGGCCTCATTTTACTGCTTCAGAGGACGTCACATCGCCCAGGAAGAGAGGAGGAGAAGGGGGAGACAATAGCTGGAGAGAGATGAGACCATTAGATGAGAATGCTAATTACTCCACCTCATATTGCACATCTGTCAAACCACCCACTTCTCATATGTTCTGTGCTTAATGCACACCTCACATGTGGGCACAGGTGCATTACATCTCATAGTTTCTTGTTCCAAGCAGCTGAAATAACACGATTTGTCCAAACTAATGAAAAAACAAGAAATGAGGGGCTCATTTTTTGGTAGACGAAAACAGCAGAAAAAAAAGTGGTAATAGCAAGCAAAGCACTCACTGATTTCAAGATAAATCAGACAACACAGTGGTGGAGACAATGCTGCCTCTTTTATAAAGATTTATGACACACATGCTCACACACCCACACCCACAGACAGTGTCGATCCCCCTCTCGATCACTCAACACAAGAATTTACATACTGTACACTCAGACATGCATACACACTCATTAGGAGAGGGGGCTTGCGCATGGTATATGCTAGATGATGGTAGATGATACCCACCTTCTTGACAAGAGATCTAAGAGAGATCCCTGTGTAAGAGAAAACAGCGTTGAAGGCTCCTAATATCTTTGATAGCATCGTTATGGTAATGATCATACATAATGTAAAATTCATGAAGTGTACCTAGCATTTGAGGATTGCCAATACTTGTTCTGTCAGCAAGAGGGAGGATACAGAAAACATGTTACAGAAGTCGTGCATGCAGATGTTGTTATGCTTTGCTCTAATTGTTTTTCGACAGTTAAGTGCAGCTAAATGACTTTCATGTGTTGGCATGTATACACAGGGAGGGAATTGCTTCTTACCTTTGCTTTCAGCTGTTTGGCAAGAGTGCTTGTTGGAACAAAACATTGCCCTCCTAATTATTCCAACCATTAGACCTATTAATTTGCCCAGTCAAAGAATCCAGACAGACATTGTATAAAAATACCAACAACAGAAATATTGTGATTTCCCAGTGAACATCTAAGCTCAGCAATAACAGAAGAAAATGCAAAACAATCTGAAGGGGTCTGCAGCGGAAACCTGGCCCACTCTGTCACTTCAAAAAGTCTCAGCATCAACCTGTCCATCATTGACAGTTATGAATTTGGACTCTTTCTCTCAGATAGTCTGTGTATGCATATGTGTGTGTGTGTGTCTGTGTGTGTGTATGTGTGTGTGTGTGTGTGTGTGTGTGTGTGTGTGTCTGTGTGTGCCTAAGATCTCTAAGGAGTGTCTTTCAAACAAATTTCCATTGAGCACTCATCAGTAGGAGGTCCAGGTCCATTGGAGATGGCATAGTCACTCTGAAATCACACAGCTAACCAGGACTGTCAGCAAATCAGGATGTTTTTGATTTTTCATGAAATTCACGCTCAGTTCAGATTAACCTGGACTCCGACACAGGCATCAGAATGGAGTGTGATTAGATGGCTGTGGATGTTCACATCTGGGGAACAATTAGCCCGGATGCATGGCCAAGCTGGAGTGAACAAAAGTGACAGTGTTGTCAGATTTGACAAGTGACTTGAGTTGTTCCAAATTTAGAGCCATTGAAGTTACACAAGGGTGAAATCGGGTCAAAGACATGCATAGTGAAAGGGGGTCACTTTGTTTTGGGAACCACTGTCACCTCACAAGAATGTGTTAAAGAACTGTGATAAATGTGAATGTGTATATTTGTTCTCTTTTGGACACTGCAGACATTAAAGAAAACTCCTGCTGACTGCTGGGCTGGGTCAGAATTCTGATGATACATAATCCAGAGAATCCAGAGAATGATGCTTACCACACATTGTCCTGCTGGTGTGACTCCTATACAAGGGTTTGATCAACTATAAGGGAGGTGTCCCCCATTCAAGACAACATTTGATTTATTTCTGGATGTAGTTGGATTCAGTCTTGGCTTCATGTCAGTAGCTCACTTGTTGGTTTTATTAGGAGTGCTGTACAGAACATGAGACATTTGCAGACCACAGGAAGCACTCGCAGGAAGACCCTGACGGCCTGCATAATCCTGGGGAAGATAGTTTCATAGTCCTCTAGGATACCTAGCAAACAACTGTCTTACAAGATCAGTAGTTGTGACAATAGTTGTGTAGATAGTCAATTATTCTATGTAAAAACTGATTACTGTAACCACTGTGTTTAAAAAAGATGTTCATTTATAAATATTTATTAAATCACTTTAGCAATCGCATGTTATTAAGGGAGAAAATGGAGGCTACATAAGTACTATATACTCATAGGAGAAACCCCATGTAGGCTGTAATTATACTATGTCAAAAAGTTAATAAAGCATTAGGTGAAGGGCAGTTGTTTTCCTGTGCTCTCTCTCTCTCTCTCTCTCTCTCTTTCTCTCTCTTGTTCTGGAGGAGGGTAAACAAAAATCACATGACTGCTCTCTGATTACTCATCCTCACTTTTCCGACCGCTCCGCTCATCAATAACGTAGAAAGACAGGGCCCGCAATAGGGCGGCCGCCACAGTGGTGTGGACAAACACTTGTGAGCTGCAGCAGTTCAGCGAGGTAGCCATTATACCCAGGAGAGGTGATGCAAGAGGTCCATCAACTCTTTCCCACTTTTTATTTCATGACTGTTCATGGCACAGGCCAAAACGACCCTCAGGCCACCGGTGCTGTTCGGGTGCTCCCCGCGGGCTGTCCGCCACTGAGCATATATTTTGCTAAAGCTGAAACGTTTTCAGTTTGCAAGGACACATACATTATTGGGTCAATATAAACCAGTTCAAGTGTGTTTGCCTCCACCTCTGTCATTGCACTGGCCTCATATGCAGTTGCACCAGATCTAAAATTTGATTTGCTTCAACTTTGGAGGGTTTTGACTGTAATCAAAGAACTACAGTTACATTCTGTTATTATTATTTTGGCACCATGTGCACTGTTACCTACCAGGTAAAGTGTCCAATAAAAATTATATTGTTTCTGTTGTATACACTGATTTGATGGATACTCCTTTGAAGACTGACTGCTTGTTATCAAAGCTATTGTCTGAAAATAAAAGGAAATCATTTCCCAGCAGAAAGTGGACACTGGTGAATTGCCAATGATGAAATGACAAGGATGTCTGTCAATTGGATGTTTGATGCAGGCTCAAACTGAATGAGAAGCCGTGAGCAGTGGAAAGCAAACACTCTTTGAAGTGCATTATTTTATGACATGTTGTATTCATTGGTGGATGTGAGGTATTGAATTAATGAAAGATGAAAAATGTCAGTATTTTCCTTCAAGCATATCCAAAAATTTTAACAACAAGAATTAACATATGCGACTCCTAAACCCTATTTCTGTCCACTTGCTCTAGAGGGAAAAAGTAGACGTTTTTATGCCTTACTATACTATGACGTTTTTTGATGTTTTTATGCTTTGCTATACTATTATTTTTTTGACATTTTTATGCTTCACTATACTATGATGTTTTTATACCTTACTATACTATGATATTTTTATGCTTAACTATGCTATGACTTTTTTGTGCCTTACTATACCATGACATTTTTGGATACTTTTAGACCTTTACTATATTATGACATTTTTTGAAATTTTAAAGCCTTACTATACAATGACTTTTATGTCTTACTATGCTATGACATTTTATGTCTTACCATATACTATGATATTTCTTGACGTTTTAATGCCTTACTATACTATTACGTTATTTGATGTTTTTATGCCTTACTATACTATGACTTTTTCAAATCTTGTGTCTATGTCTCACTATAGCATGAAGTTTTTATGCTTTACTATGCGATAGTTGACTCTAATTCATAAGGTTTCATATCACTACCAGCCCCTTTATACCATACTACAACCTTTTTTGGCATTTTTATGCCTTACTATACTATGACATTTTTATGCCTTACAATACTATGATGTTTTTTTGACTTACTATACTATGATGTATTTTGACATTTTTATGCCTTACTATACTATGATGTTTTTATGCTCCACAGCGTTTCCTTGGTGATATAGCGGTTAGGATATTAGTTTCTAATTTAGAAGGTTACTATACTATGTCGTTTTTAATTCCTTACTATACTATGTTGTTTTTATATCTTTTTATGACTTTCCATACTATGACTTTTTTTATGACTTCTTATGCCTTACTATACTATGTCGTTTTTATGACTTTTTATGCCTTACTATACTATGACATTTTTTACGTTTTCATACCATACTATACTATGATGTATTTTGACATTTTTATCACCTTGATGGTGTCGTGGTTAGGATAGTTGACTCTAATTCATAAGGTTATAGGTTCAAATTCCACTAACAACCCCTTTATACTATGACCTTTTTTTGGCATTTTTATGCCTTACTATACTATGATATTTTTATGACTTTTTATGCCTTACTATACTATAATGTTTTTTTGACTTACTATAATATGATGTATTTTGATAGTTTTATGCCTTACTATACTATGATGTTTTCACATTTTTATGTCTAACTATACTATGTCGTTTTTATGACTTTTTATGCTTTACTATACTATGATATTTTTTTGAGGTACTATAATATGATGTATTTTCACATATTTATGCCTTACTATACTATCATGTTTTTATGATTTTTTATGCCTAACAATACTATGATGATTTTTCACATTTTTATGACTTACTACACTGTGATGTTTTTTTTGACTTACTATAATATGATGTATTTTGACATTTTTATACTGTACTATACTATGACATTTTTAAGCCTTACAGCATCACCTTGATAGTGTAGTGGTTAGGATAGATGTTTCTAATCAAGAAATTTATAGGTTCAAATCCCACTGCTGACCCCTTTATAGCATAATATGACCTTTTTTTATTAGCATTTTTATGTGTTACTATACTATTTTTATAACTTTTTATGCCTCACTATATTATTACGTTTTTTACGTTTTCATGCCTTACTATATTATGACGTGTTTTCACATTTTTATGCCTCATTATATTACAATGTTTTTTTTGACTTACTACGCTATGATGTATTTTGACATTTTATGACCTATAATACTATGATGTTTTTATGATTTTTTTTGCCTTACTATCCTATGTCGTTCTTATGCCTTACTATACTATGACGTTTTTATGACTTTTTATGCCTTACTATACTATGATGGTTTCATGCCTTACTATACTATGATGTTTTCATGCCTTACTGTACTATGTTGTTTTTTTCACATTTTTATGCCTTACTATACTACGATCTTTTTTTGATTTACTACACTATGAAGTATTTTGACATTTTATGCCCTACTATACAATGATGTTTTTATGACTTTTTATGCCTTACTATGACGTTTTTATGTCTTACTATACTATGTTTTCATGTCTTACTATACTATGAAGTCTTTTACTATTTGATAACCTACTATTCTATGACATTTTTAAGCCTTACAGCTTCACCTTGATGGTATAGTGTTTCGGATAGTTATCTCTAACCCAGAAGGTTAAAGGTTCAAATCCCACAGTCAACCCCTTTATACCATACCATACTATGACCTTTTTTGGCATTTTTATGCATTACTATACTATTTTATAACTTTTAATGCCTTATTATACTATTACGTTTTTTATGTTTTCATGCCTTACTATACTGTGACGTGTTTTTACATTTTTATACCTTATTATATTACGATGTTTTTTGACTTACTACACTATGATGTATTTTGACATTTTATGACCTATGATACTATGATGTTTTTATGATTTTTTTTGCCTTACTATCCTATGTCGTTCTTATGCCTTACTATACTATGTCATTTTTATGCCTTACCGTACTCTGTTGCTTTTATGACTTTTTATGCCTAACTATACTATGTCATTTTTATGACTTTTTATTCATAACTCTAATATGATGTTTTTTGAAATTTTTATGCCTTACTATACTATAATGTTTTCATGCCTTACTATACTATGATGTCTTTCACGTTTTCATGCCTTACTATACTATGATGTCTTTCACGTTTTCATGCCTTATTAAACTTTGATGTTTTTTCAGATTTCAGATTTTTATGTTGTACTATCCTATGACGTGTTTTGACATTTTTATGCCTTACTATGCTATGATGATTTTTTGACTTACTAAAATATGAAGTATTTTGACATTTTATACCATACTATAGTATGACATTTTTGTGGTTTACAGCATCACTTTGATGGTGTAGTTGTTAAGGTAGTTGTCTCTAATCCAGAACGTTATAGGTTCAAAGCCCACTGCCAACCGATCTATTTCATACTATGACCTTTCTTGGCATTGTTATGCCTTACTATAGTCTGTCATTTTTATACCTTATTATGCCTTATGTCTACTATACTATGTCGTGTTTTCACATTTTTATGCTATACTTTACTATGACCTTTTTTGAAATTTTTATGCCTTAATATACTATGATGTTTTTTTGACTTACTACACTATGATGTATTTATGAGTTTTTATGCCTTAAGATACTATCACGTTTTTCTGCTGTACAGCATCTCCTCGGTGGTGTAATGGTTAGGATAGATTTCTCTAATTGTGAAGGTTATAGGTTCAAATCCCACTTCATCCCTTACCATACTATGACATTTTTATGCCTTACTATACTATGTAGTATTTATGCCTAACTATACTATGTCGTTTTTATGACTTTCTATACCTAACTTTGTCATTTTTATGACTTTTTATGCTCTACTGTACTATGTCGTTTTTATGCTTTAATATACTATGTAGTTTCTTCAAATTTTTATGCCAAACTGTACTACGTCCTTTTTTACATTTTTATGCCTTGCTATACTATGTTGTTTTTTTGATTACTATACTGTGAGGTATTTTGACATTTTTATGCCTTACAATACTATGACGTTTTTATGCTCTACAGGCATCTCCTTGGTGGTGTAGTAGTAAGGATAGATCTCTCTAATTTAGAAGGTTATAGGTTCAAATCCCACTTCATCCTTAACCATACTATAACATTTTAATGCCTTACTATACAATTTTGTTTTTATAACTTTTAATGCCTTACTATACTATTTCATTTTTATAACTTTTTATGCCTAACTATACTATGATGTTTTCATGCCTTACTATACTATAATCTTTTTTTGACTTACTACACTATGAAGTATTTTGACATTTTATGCCCTACTATACAATGATGTTTTTATGACTTTTTATGCCTTACTATACTATGACGTTTTTATGTCTTACTATACTATGACGTTTTTTATATTTATGCCATACTATATTATGATGTGTTTTCACATTTTTATGCCTTACTATACTATGATGTTTGTTTGACATTTTTATCCCTAATTTGCATAGCTCTGATGGTGTAGTGGTTCGGCTAGTTGTCTCTAATTCACGAGGTTATAGGTTCAAATCCCACTAACAACTCCTTTATACCATATTATGGGCTTTTTTTTTTGGCATTTTTATGCAATACAATACTATGACCTTTTTTGACATTTTTATGCCTTACGATACAATGTTGTTTTTATGACTTTTTATGCCCTACTATATTATGTTGTTTTTATGCCTTACTATACTATGATGTTTTTTTGACTTACTGTACTATGTAGTTTTTTTTACATTTTTATGCCTTACTATACTATGATGTTATTATGCCTTTCTATACTATGATGTTTTTATGCCCTACTATACAATGTAGTTTTTTGACATTTTTATGCCTTGCTTTACTATGATGTTTTTTTGACTTACTATACTATGATGTATTTTGACATTTTTATGCCTTACTATACTATGCCCTTTTTTGACATTTTTATGCCTTACTATACTATGTCGTTTTTATCACTTTTTATGTCTTACTATACTGTCACTATACTATGATGTTTTTTTGAATTAATACACTACGATGTATTTTTACATTTTATGCCCTACTATACTATGATGTTTTTATGGCTTTTTATGCCTTACTATGCTATGACGTTTTTATGACTTACTATACTATGACGTTTTTATGACTTTTTATGCCTTACGATACAATGTTGTTTTTATGACTTTTATGCTTTACTATACTATGTCATTTTTATGCCTAAATATACTGTCGTTTTTATGACTGTTTATGCCTCAATTTACTTTGTCGTTTTTATGACTTTCTATGCCCTACTATACTATGATGTTATTTTGACTTACTGTACTATGTAGCTTTTTGACATTTTTTTGCCTTACCATACTATGATGTTTTTATGCCTTACTATACTATGATGTTTTTATGCCCTACTATACTATGTCGTTTTTTGACATTTTTATGCCTTGCTATACTATGATGTTTATTTGACTTACTATACTATGATGTATTTTGACATTTTTATGCCTTAACATACTATGCCCTTTTTTGACATTTTTATGCCTTACTATACTATGATGTTTTTATGCTCCACAGCATCTCCTTGCTGATATAGTGTTTGGGATATTAGTTTCTAATTAAGAAGGTTATGGGTTCAAATCCCACTTCATCCCTTACCATACTATGACATTTGTATGCTTTACTATACTATTTTGTTTTTATAACTTTTTATGCCTTACTATACTATTTCGTTTTTATGACTTTTTATGCCTAACTATACTGTCAGTATACTATGATGTTTTTTTGACCTACTATACTATGATGTATTTTGACAGTTTTATGCCTTACTATACTATGATGTTTTCACATTTTTATGTCTAACTATACTATGTAGTTTTTATATCTTTTTATACCTAACTATACTATGATGTTTTTTTGAATTAGTACACTATGATGTTTTTTTTTACATTTTATGCCCTACTATACTATGATGTTTTTATGGCTTTTTATGCCTTACTATGCTATGACGTTTTTATGTCTTACTATACTATGACATTTTTATGACTTTTTATGCCTTACGATACAATGTTGTTTTTATGACTTTTATGCCATACTATACTATGCCATTTTTATGCCTAAATATACTGTCGTTTTTATGACTTTTTATGCCTCAATTTACTTTGTTTTTATGACTTTTTTTGCCCTACTATATTATGTCGTTTTTATGCCTTATTATACTATGATGGTTTTTTGGCTTACTGTACTATGTAGTTTTTTGACATTTTTATGCCTTACTATACTATGATCTTTTTATGCCTTTCTATACTATGATGTTTTTATGCCCTACTATACTATGTAGTTTTTTTTTACATTTTTATGCCTTGCTATACTATGATGTTTTTTTGACTTACTATACTATGATGTATTTTGACATTTTTATGCCTTAATATAGTATGACCTTTTTCGACATTTTTACGCCTTACTGTACTATGATGTTTTTATGCTCCACAGCATCTACTTGGTGGTGTAGTGGTTAGGATAGATGTTTACAACTTAGAAGTTAGTAGGTTCAAATCCCACTTCATCCCTTAACATACTATGACATTTTTATGCCTTACTGTACAATGTCGTTTTTATGACTTTTAATGCCTTACTATACTATTTCGTTTTTATAACTTTTCATGCCTTACTATACAATGTTGTTTTTATGACTTTTATGCCTTACTATACTATGCCATTTTTATGCCTAAATATACTGTCGTTTCAATGACTTTTTATGCCTCAATTTATTTTGATTTTAGGACTTATTATGCCCTACTATATTATGTCGTTTTTATGCCTTATTATACTATGATGTTTTTTTGACTTACTGTATTATGTAGTTTTTTTTACATTTTTATGCCTTACTATACTATGATGTTTTTATGCCTTCCTATACTATGATGTTTTTATGCCCTACTATACTATGTAATTTTTGACATTTTTATGCCTTGCTATACTATGATGTTTTTTTGACTTACTATACTATGATGTATTTTGACATTTTTATGCCTTAATATACTATGACCTTTTTTGACATTTTTACGCCTTACTATACTATGATGTTTTTATGCTCCACAGCATCTCCTTATTAGTGTAGTGGTTAGGATAGATGTTTCCAATTTAGAAGGTTATAGGTTCAAATCCCACTTCATCCCTTACCATACTGTGACATTTTTATGCCTTAATGTACAATGTCGTTTTTATGACTTTTAATGCCTTACTATACTATTTCTTTTTTATAACTTTTCATGCCTTACTATACTATGTCGTTTTTATGACTTTTTATGCCTAACTATACTATGATGTTTTCACATTTTTATGTCTAACTATACTATGTAGTTTTTATATCTTTTTATACCTAACTATACTATGATGTTTTTTTGAATTAGTACACTATGATGTTTTTTTTACATTTTATGCCCTACTATACTATGATGTTTTTATGGCTTTTTATGCCTTACTATACTATGACGTTTTTATGACTTACTATACTATGACGTTTTTATGACTTTTTATGCCTTACGATACAATGTTGTTTTTATGACTTTTATGCCTTACTATACTATGCCATTTTTATGCCTCAATATACTGTTGTTTTTATGACTTTTTATGCCTCAATTTACTTTGTTTTTATGACTTTTTATGCCCTACTATATTATGTCATTTTTATGCCTTATTATACTATGATGTTTTTTTGACTTACTGTACTATGTAGTTTTTTGACATTTTTATGCCTTTCTATACTATGATGTTTTTATGCCCTACTATACTATG
>NW_019524801.1:126119-139798 GCF_002814215.2 Seriola lalandi dorsalis
CTATACTATGATGTTTTTATGGCTTTTTATGTCTTACTATACTATGACGTTTTTATGACTTTTTATGCCTTACGATACAATGTTGTTTTTATGACTTTTATGCCTTACTATACTATGCCATTTTTATGCCTAAATATACTGTTGTTTTTATGACTTTTTATGCCTCAATTTACTTTGTTTTTATGACTTTTTATGCCCTACTATATTAAGTCATTTTTATGCCTTATTATACTATGATGTTTTTTTGACTTACTGTACTATGTAGTTTTTTGACATTTTTATGCCTTTCTATACTATGATGTTTTTATGCCTTCCTATACTATGATGTTTTTATGCCCTACTATACTATGTAGTTTTTTGACATTTTTATGCCTTGCTATACTATGATGTTTTTTTGACTTACTATACTATGATGTATTTTGACATTTTTATGCCTTAATATACTATGACCTTTTTCGACATTTTTACGCCTTACTATACTATGATGTTTTTATGCCTTAATGTACAATGTTGTTTTTATGACTTTTAATGCCTTACTATACTATTTCGTTTTTATGACTTTTTATGCCTAACTATACTATGATGTTTTCACATTTTTATGTCTGACTATACTATGTAGTTTTTATATCTTTTTATGCCTTACTATACTATGCCCTTTTTTGACATTTCTATGCCTTACTATACTATGATGTTTTTATGCTCCACAGCGTTTCCTTGGCTATATAGTGTTTAGGATATTAGTTTCTAATTTAGAAGGTTATGGGTTCAAATCCCACTTCATCCCTTACCATACTATGACATTTGTATGCCTTACTATACTATGATGTTTTTATGCCCTTTCTATACTATGATGTTTTTATGCCCTACTATACTATGTCGTTTTTATGACTTTTTATGCCTAACTATACTATGATGTTTTCACATTTTTATGTCTAACTATACTATGTAGTTTTTATATCTTTTTATACCTAATTATACTATGATGTTTTTTTGAATTAGTACACTATGATGTTTTTTTTACATTTTATGCCCTACTATACTATGATGTTTTTATGGCTTTTTATGCCTTACTATGCTATGACGTTTTTATGTCTTACTATACTATGACGTTTTTATGACTTTTTATGCCTTACGATACAATGTTGTTTTTATGACTTCTATGCCTTACTATACTATGCCATTTTTATGCCTAAATATACTGTCGTTTTTATGACGTTTTATGCCTCAATTTACTTTGTTTTTTATGACTTTTTATGCCCTACTATATTATGTCGTTTTTATGCCTTATTATACTATGATGTTTTTTTGACTTACTGTATTATGTAGTTTTTTTTACATTTTTATGCCTTACTATACTATGATGTTTTTATGCCTTCCTATACTATGATGTTTTTATGCCCTACTATACTATGTAGTTTTTTGACATTTTTATGCCTTAATATACTATGACCTTTTTCGACATTTTTACGCCTTACTATACTATGATGTTTTTATGCTCCACAGCATCTCCTTATTAGTGTAGTGGTTAGGATAGATCTTTCCAATTTAGAAGGTTATAGGTTCAAATCCCACTTCATCCCTTACCATACTGTGACATTTTTATGCCTTAATATACAATGTCGTTTTTATGACTTTTAATGCCTAACTATACTATGATGTTTTCACATTTTTATGTCTGACTATACTATGTAGTTTTTATATCTTTTTATGCCTTACTATACAATGCCCTTTTTTGACATTTCTATGCCTTACTATACTATGATGTTTTTATGCTCCGCAGCGTTTCCTTGGTGATATAGTGTTTAGGATATTAGTTTCTAATTTAGAAGGTTATGGGTTCAAATCCCACTTCATCCCTTACCATACTATGACATTTGTATGCCTTACTATACTATTTTTTTATACGTTTTTATGCCTTACTATACTATTTCGTTTTTATGAATTTTTATGCCTAACTATAGTATGATGTTTTCATGCCTTACTATACTATGAAGTCTTTTGCTAATTCATGCCTTGCTTTACTATGTCGTTTTTATCACTTTTTATGTCTTACTATACTGTCACTATACTATGATGTTTTTTTGACTTACTATACTATGATGTATTTTGACAGTTTTATGTCTATCTATACTATGTAGTTTTTATATCTTTTATATCTATCGTTTTTTCTAATTAGTACACTATGATGTATTTTTACATTTTATGCCTTACTATACTATTATGTTTTTATGGCTTTTTATGCCTTAGTATGCTATGACGTTTTTATGTCTTACTATACTATGACCTTTTTATGACTTTTTATGCCTTACGATACTATGTCATTTTTATGCCTAAATATACTGTCGTTTTTATGAATTTTTATGCCTCAGTTTACTTTGTCGTTTTTATGACTTTTTATGTCCTACTATATTATGTCGTTTTTATGCCTTACTATACTATGATGTTTTTTTGACTTACTGTACTATTTAGTTTTTTTTGACATTTTTATGCCTCACTATACTATGACGTTTTTATGACTTTTTATGCCTTACGATACAATGTTGTTTTTATGACTTTTATGCCTTACTATGCTATGTCATTTTAATGCCTAAATATACTGTCGTTTTTATGACTTTTTATGCCTCAATTTACTTTGTCGTTTTTATGACTTTTTATGCCCTACTATATTATGCCGTTTTCATGCCTTACTATACTATGATGTTTTTTTGACTTACTGTACTATGTAGTTTTTTTTTACATTTTTATGCCTTACTATACTATGTTGTTTTTATGCTCCACAGCATCTCCTTGGTGTTGTAGTGTTTAGGATAGATGTTTCCAACTTAGAAGGTTATAGGTTCAAATTCTACTTCATCCCTTACCATACCATGACATTTTTATGCCTTACTGTACAATGTCGTTTTTATGACTTTTAATGCCTTAGTATACGATTTCGTTTTTATAACTTTTTATGCCTAACTATACTATGATATTTTCATGCCTTACTATACTATAAAGTTTTTTACTAATTCATGCTTTACCATACTCTGACGTTTTCTCACATTTTTATGCCATACTATACTATGTCGTTTTTAATTCCTTACTATACTATGTTGTTTTTATATCTTTTTATGCCATTTTATACTTTGACGTTTTTATGACTTTTTATGCCTTACTATACTGAGATGTTTTTATGCCTTCATATACCAAGACTTCACTTTAACCCTAACCCTAACCCAAAGGGGTGCACAACACTCCACCAGTGACCCAACAAAATCATGAGACACGTCCAAAATAACAAAGGGTTTATTTAACAACACTCCACCAGTGAGCCAACAAAATCATGAGACACGTCCAAAATAACAAAGGGTTTATTTAACAACACTCCACCAGTGACCCAACAAAATCATGAGACACGTCCAAAATAACATATGGTTTATTTAACATGGATGTACAAAAGAATCAGGGCCCTAAATTAAGACAACAAAACACACAAAAAAGACACAAGAGAACACCACAAAAATCCCAAGCTACCAGACAGCAAAACCAGCTGTCCCCATGCCGAAAGCCTCTGCTTTTCTGCAGATGACACCAGAGTTTTTAACATTTTCTTCCTAGGCCAGTTGGATCTCCTGGAGTAATAATGGCCACCCTCAGCGTAGCTGCAGGGAGACAGGAAAAGGAAAATACAACAAACACCAGTAAGACAAGCTGCTGTACTACAGTATGTGTTTTTAAGCCTCACTATGCTATGACTTTTTTGCCTTACTATGCCATTACCTTTTATGCCTTTCTACAATATGAGTTTTTATGACTTTCTATAGTATGACTTTTCATGCATTATTATATTATGATGTTTTTATACCTCATTATACTATGATGTTTTATGTTTAATATAGTATGATGTTTTTATGCCTTACTATACTATGACTTATGACATATAAATTACATATATTTTCCTTCAAGAGTGATGTTGTATATGTGTCACTTATAACAGTATATATTATTATGACATCCATACATATTCTCGATATATGAAGATACACGTGTATAACATATATGAACTACTCATTGTAAAATGCAACTTTGTTAAAACAACATGCTTATTAAAATTATATATGATTATATATGATTTTCTTAATAATTTTTTTAATCAAATTTAAATATGCATCTCTATCTTTGATATTTACATATATAATATGAACATATATTGACAGGCTTTGAGATCGATATAATTTTCTGTAACATATGTCAAAAATATAAACATACATATATTTAAACATATATTTCATACATGGAAATACAACACATGTACATATATTACTTTTGTGTATGGGCATTCTTGAATGTAAATTCAGATATTATATGTGAATAAACCATTTGGTCTACAGCATTAAAAAGCCAATCTCTTTGTTTTGGATGGATGGCGGTGTTTTTGTGTCCTTACCAAACCTATGCCCTTGCGCTTATTTGCTTTGCAAGAATTAGATGAGAATATTGATATCCTATCTGTCCAGTAAATATAACACTACAGCAGCATCTTAGCTTGGCATAAAGCCTGGACATGGGGACATCATTAACACTTCTTTTTCTTTTTTTTGTACAAAACCAGATTAAAAATTGCAGATTTTGTTCATGTTTTATTTGGAAAGAGCTGGGCTAGCCCCTTTTTCCCATTTTTACAGACTTTATGCTAAGCTAAGCTAACTAGTTGTTGGCTGTAGTTGTATGTTAACAATACAGATGTGAGATCTATCAATCTACTCAGCTAGAGAGCAAATAAGTGCATTTTCCAAAATGTCAAACTGTTGCTTTATATCTGAGCGAATATTTGAATTTCTAATCTCACTGTGTAATATGTTGTATTTTTTTCTGGGTTTAAATCATATAAGTTCATATAATGTCATGGCTCCTTTGTTCCACAATTCTTCAATTCACCATAACTGCCAGCACCCTCATCCCTCCCCTCCTCTGTGATCAGTTTGACCTGGTGGGGTCCTAGTGTGTCTGTTCCCACACCTGTACACCATTTCACCCTCACAGTTCTCACCCTGGAAACATGTTGACTGACAGCTGCACTTCAAAGATCTGCTCTCTCTCCCGCTTTCATGGTTATCATCTGTTATGGGAGTTGTATGGTAAAGAGAGAGAGAGAGAGAGAGAGAGAAAGTCTCAGGCAGCCGGTTCTGTTGTGGGGCCAATTTGGATGATTGGCCTTGAAATGCAAGCTGAAACGGGCTTCCCTGTGTTCCTTTAAAGTGACCCGTGCCCGGCAGTGTAATGTAAAATTATCCTCGCCGTGTTTGTGTTGTGTCAGATGTGGTGACTGGCAGAAACTGTTAGTAATTGTCTAAGTGCTCCGGTGTGTCAAAGCTGTCCGTCACTCATCCCAGCCCCCTCCTCCTTAGTTCTGCTTCTTCAGCTTCTCATAATATTTTCACTGAACTGCAAAGGACAAACTACTTTCAGTGATGGAGTTGTCACTTTGGTGCTTTTGCAAGGAAAAATATTTTACCTTGGGAAGAACACACAACCAGCTGACATGTGTTCCTGCTTTTTGGCAGAGAAAAAATGAGAGAGGCATACTTGTTCTTTCTTTTGTTCTTTGATACTTTTACAAAATCAAGACTATGAGCTTTTCTTGTCATAACTCATTGAAGTCGAAGCTAACCTGAATGTGACATTATGAAAATACATTCCTGACTAAATCAACTCTAAAAGAATGGACACGCGTACATACTCTCTTATGTATACACTTAAAATGGAAACTATTGACTGAATACCTGAACAGTACAGCATCATGAAAGAAGTTTCATAGAGTTAGGTTTCTGTTGCTTGGGAATTAATTTAAAAAATATTTAAACACATCACCAGTACACACATACACACACATATACACAACACATAAAGGCACTGCAGTTTGAAAACACAGACCTCAGGTGTATCTAATTAAGTCCATGAAGTGTAAATTGCTGCGGTTATTAAGATTCCTGTTAATCAGGGGTTTATTTAGGGAGGCAGACTGAGTTTATTTTAAAGCTGTTATGGAACACGTTGGTGAAGTTTTGCACACTGCAGCTCCTCCTTTTTTTATGTGATTGCATAAGATTATGTTGCGTGTTGTTGCAACCTGGGAGCAACAGTGCATTTTTTTGCACTATAGTGTCACATGATATGAAAAAAGTAGGTTCTGTTAGATATCTGTTTATTCCTAATCTTTCTATCAAGTTGTGTGTAGCTGTGTTTTAATTAGCTGAATCAGTGATATCTGTGCTAATATTTACACTAAACTCTGTGATAGTGGTGTTGCAATAATTTTGCTGCAGGTTTATTGACCTTTTTTCCGATGCCTTGCACCAAATTAGAGAGCCGTATACAGATGTTAGCAGAATATTTGACATGTCATTACAAGTGTCCATTCAGGAAAAGTACTCAAAATTCAAAATGGTGAATTTGATGTTACTAAAGCTATAAATTCAGATTAATGTGGCCTTTTGGATTGCACTTCCCAGTCAAACAGTGAAACTGGTACTGTAATACAGTATTCAGTAATTTGTGATTAGTTTTGTGTAGTAGTGTAAGACATTATAATTTAAAATCTATTATTACATTGCAGTCTCTGTTCCCAGTAATGATCAGTTACTAAATCATCATGGGGGTTGGCTTGTTTGCTTTTTTTTCTTTTTTTTTCTCTTTTTTTTTAACTTGGACTTTGATTGGAGGTTAAAATCAGTTTTTCTTGTTTGAACATTCAGAAGCTCTGACACACTGTGTGAGCTGGGTGCAGGGGCTGGTGAAGTGGGAGAAGAGAAATGTGAGAGAAAGTGAAAAATTAGCAAAAATGTACCAAGACGAAATGCACCTCTTGGTACATTTGTCAACAAGGCTAATATTAAGCTAGTTGTAGTTATGGTCAGTAAATGCCCCTTTTGATTGTCATTTCCTATTTCTGTATTTTGAATCCAGAAGATAAGACACGTGGCTGTGGAAGCTTTGGAGTTGTTCAAAGGCACCTTTGAAGAAACTGGGCTGAGTAATGAAAGCAATATGAGTAATGTAATTACTTTTGCTGTTGAATGATTTGTAATTAAATCTTCAATATAAAATGAGTAACTGATTACATTTCTCAAGTAACTTGCCTACTTTTTATGAATCTTTTACACGTCTGTTAACTTTTGAGTTCCTTTATGTGAGACATTATTTAATTTATTCCAAACAAACCTGTGTTAAACTGGAATAATTGTTGTGTTAGTAAGAGACAGTGGATGTCTATCTTTATGAAACAAGGGGAATTACTTGCTGTCCAGTTTATGCCTCCCAGTGTTGTCAAACACCAACACAATTTTTCAAATTTGTGATTTAACATGTAGCGTGCTCTGTGCTTTCTATTCCAGGCTGCTGCAGAGCTGTAGGACTCAGGATGCAGGACTACCGTGAAGTCACAGTGTGTTAAACCCCCCCCCCCCCCTTTCCTGTCCAAACACACCTACTCTGCCTTCCTCTGGGGAGGAGAAAAATCATTCGTTATTTTAATGGGTGTCAAATATGTTTTCCAAATCTACTAAAAGGTTATCGTTGTTACACGCGGACAAGTGCTTGTATCTGAATCAATGTTAACTTTGTTACCAGGGAAATTTATTGCCTTCCCGGCCGACCACGGTGCACAAACTTAATCGGCATGTTTTCACAAAGTGCAACTTGAGGGTGATTTATAAGGCCGGGGTGACTGACTGCTCTTTGATAGAGCGGGGGAAAAAACACATATCCGAGAGGTGCGATGAAGGCATAAATAACACTCTCTGTATTTTCATTTGAATGTCTGACACATGAAGATTATGTATTGTTAGTGTTAGAACGGCAGGGGGGTGGGGGGAATTAGGGGCAAAAGTGGTAATATGAATGAATGACATATGACTCTGAAGACAACTGCTGGTGGTTTACACAGCCAGGAACTTATTTATCCCACCTCAGACCACATCCTACCTTCTGGTCTCTCTCCTCACCTGACACTGCACATATCTTGTCCTTCTAACAATAATCACCATATAATAACAATAATTTGTTGTAAATGATGAGAGAAAGAAAAGAGAAAAGGGAAAGAAAGAATGAGAGCACTGCTGTTACTCCAGTGCCGAGGCGTCACTATTTGTCTTGGGCAAGTTAGCTTTATCTAATAAAGTGTCTTTGTATTAAGATGGATACTTCAAACGCTCTTTTGTCTCTATAATCACAGAGGAGGGAGGCAGAACTCACACATTCCTCGCTCAATTTATTATTAATAAGTACATCAGTGGGAGAAAGATATCCTGGGGACCAAAACACCCACAGAGCGCAACATTCATCAAACGTAAACGAATATCACAATACACAGGATACAGAGGCTCCAATAACAGATAATTGATGAGAAAGGACTTTGGGTGCACTGGATCACTGTTGATGGTTATCATTATATAACATCATTTCATAGTTTACACCAAATGATGAACTGTTTGTTGAAGGGAAACATTTTTGCTGCCTTCTGTGAGCAATTAAGCGGTCTGTTTGCGGGAGTGGGGTCAGTCCCTGATTAAACTGTGGTTAGTGGCATGACTGCGTCCACTCAATACTTCTGTTTTCTCACAAGACCTTAATCTACTGCAACCGCAGCAATTACCCTTCTGACAGGATAACAAAACACAAACACAAACAACATGATCACATCCAAGGCTTTTTTTTTTTTTAATAATAACCTCTTCATCTTCTGTGGGATGAGGCTTTGAGTCTTGTTTTCTTTTTCAGATGCTGAATAAAATATCACTTGTAATTGGATGAAAGATACAAAATAAAGTTGAAAAACTCAGATGTACAAAGATAATTTAGGCAGATTGTTTTTGTTTTTGTTTTGTTTTTTTGCTAATGTCCCCACTCTTATTTGTAAGTGATAATGAGGCTCTATCCTGCAGGACCGTGACAACAGGGAAGCACTATTTCAGATGACAGATGGGAGCGACTGTGTTACTATCATAATAGGCCACTCCCCACCCTGCTGCACAACCTGTGCTCCGGTGTTGGGTTTCCGACAGGCAGTAGCAGCACTGACGCATGTAGCTATAGGACCCATGTCTGAGGGCAGGAATTCAATCAATAAAGCTCACCCCTTGACAAGACATACCATGTTACAGCAGAGAGAGAGAGAGAGAGACAGAGAGAGAGAGAGAGAGGGCAAACCATCTGTTCCTTTCTTTACCATGCTCCCTCTGTCACATGTCAGTCTGTGCTGCTAATGTCCAATATATTGGGTTATCATTCATATAGTTTAAACCACCTTCGCTGGCTTTATGTAATGAAGCTGTAACTCAATTGGCTTTGGTTTACCGTCCCTGGTGCCTGCTCTCGAATCGGCTTGCATCTGTCTCCCTCCCCTCAGGGACCAGTGTATCACCGTGGAGCCGTTGTCACTTTTCAGGTGATACGACATCACAATAGCACTTCATTAACAAGCGGCACGCGCGGATCATCAGAAAAGCAAATGCCGGATTAGTTTATTTGATTTGATTTTGTTGTTTAACGTCCCTTTTAATTGTGATGGCCTCTCAATCTGGGTTTAAGTTCTGACACGTCAAGGAGATGTACGAGCAAATTGGTGGCAGGTGGAGGATTAAAAAAAAGAAAAAAAAAGAAGAAAAAAAAAGACAATTCAAAGCCAAATTTGGTGATTCGACCTGTAGGGCCTTCTGAGGACACTTGTTCTTGAAGAGCCTCTACACAATCAACGCTGCTTTTGAAGTGAATACGGTAATGATTTGCTAGACAACCTTCCAGTGCCTCAGAATGAACCACCCACATAATGAGAGCATCATTAGTCACATCCCTACATGATTTCTTGAAGTCTCACAAGTCAGGAGGTGTTGCAGATCTTGTTATTTTTTTAAATCCTATTTTTGACTAAAATGATATTACCTAGTGTGAGTTTACAAGAGGAATGTCATACCTTTTTCTACGGGCTGTGAGTAGTTTTTTGACATTTCTAAAGTTGTGACATTCAGTAGAAAATGCTGGAAGTGAGGAATATGAGCCCTGGTTTATAAACTGAACAGCAGATTCTATAATAATACTGCACATGAGGGATGTTTTTGAAACCCAATCTGTTATGAAACATGTAACTACAAAAGAATTTAGAGCAGCATTTTGACCTGAATGGAGTCCAGTGGACTTTCATCTTCCTCAGTCCACACAACCCCAGTGTCTCCGCTCAATGGGACAATTTATCATTCGGGGTATGATAAGGTTCTCTGTTGTTTCAGTGGTCTGCATAATTCTGCTCTCATAAGAATATGAATACTTCTCCATCTGTTTGGTGTTAGCTTTCAAACCGCACTTAGCTGCAAACCCACAGCCATGCGAGACATCTACTGTTTAATTAAAAAAAAAAAAAAGGGAAAAGAAAAAGTCAGAATAAAATTATGCCGCTATAAAAGAGTCTTGCCAACAATAACATTATCGTTTGACACGCAGCATGTCAAAAAAAGCCAGCTTCATATCACAGTAAAGAGAGCCGACCTTTGAAGAATGTGTGTCTTTGTGTGTGTGTGTGTGTTTGTGTGTATGTGTGTGTGTGTGTGAACTGCTGATTTTAAACCTTCAAAGATCGCTTTTAGGATACCACAAAAGAATAACCTCTGACACCCAAACAAATAAACATAAGCCACATTTAAATAGCACAAGTTGGAAAAATCTGAAAGCCTGCCTCTTTGGTGAGTCTGTGTGTGTGTGTGTGTGTGTGTGTGTGTGTGTGTGTGTGTGTGCTGTACTGTATGTGTGTGTCATAAAGAGCAGGGACATGTCTATTATGTGCAGTTTGATTAAAGCATGATGGCTGGTGTCCAATCTGCTTTCCAGGGGAGTGCTGTGACAGCCAGCAGCGCGTCTACCTGCTGCCTCCTCTGCGTGTTAGGTGATTTACGGCTGACTCCCTCCGTTTATGTACTGCCTTATTTTCATTTCTACCCCGCTGAGTGCCAGGTTCAGAACTCCTGAAGAAATATTATGCTTTGCTGACAAAATACAGTGACAGCCATCTCCCAGCCTTAAAAGAGTGCCAGAGTGTTTAACAGTACGAGAGCCTGGGAGACAAGGCGAGGTTGAAGGCATCTGTAAGCACGCAGCCCATTGAAACAACCATTTGATCTAAACCAGCTCTGATTGGGTGGAATGATGTTTATAGCCAAGTTAGAATCTACTTTCAATTAAAAAAATGACACAGGGGGGAAAGGGGAGGTCTGTAAAACAGACGGTAAAATTTATTGAACAACTTTTACTACGGTCTTGTCTGAGAAACATGTGGCGCACAAATGAAATGTTTGTTTCGACAGTCGGGTTCGCCTGCAGACGAGCAGGTAACTTGACGCCAGGGACTTTTTCATTAACCCTGAGTTCAAACCCTGCTGCTGTTTCAGGCTTTTGTGGGGAAGCAACAATTTGATGTAAACGGATGAATATAAATACCACTGTTGTTCAAGCACCGCCATGTTTCCTATTCATTCCAGCCTGTTTTCTCCTTTACAAGAAGTACTCTGAGCTGTAATGAGGTGTTGTAGCGTCCCGAGGCGTTATCATTTGCCGCATTATTATTTCAAAAGCTTCGACAACAGCTCTGTCTCTGATGTAATTCTCATGCATATGGAAGGTGTTCCAGTGACTTGATATCCTGGTTTTGAGGAGAAGGCGACCCCTCTCTAAATAAAATGAGTGATCACAAACCTAATGAGGCAAACCAGTGTTTGGAGCAGTTGGGGCCAGGCATCAGATGGACATGCTGTTGTCTGTAATTAGCCTCTAGCTACATGAGCATTGCATGTTTTTATTTAGATTTCAGCTATGGAACCAGCACCAGTTAATATGAATCTGACGCTACAAAAAACAACAAAAAAAAAACCCACCCCCCTCCCTGCATCTGAGACTGACTATAAATAAAGATTGTCATTGTAACCTAATCAAATTATGAGACGTATTTTGGTTAGGCTGTCAGTTGTCTAACGCCCTGTCTCCCTCTCTCCCTCTCTTTCTCAGCAGACGAGGCGAAGCAAAGTGAATCCCCTGAGGTCCTCTCATCTCTCTTCAGGAGCTGCCGACTCTCTTCTCTTTATGGCACACCCAGAAGGATTAAGCACAAATGGCATTCACATGATTTCAATAAGCTCAGGGAGACAAGAACCAGCCTTTCAGCACATTAGCTTTTTGCTGCGGAGGACACAAAGCAGACACCGAGCAACTGTGGGGGGAAGAAAGAAGAAGAAGAAAAAAAACATAACACACAGTTAATAATGATCATAATAATAGACCAGTCTGGCACGGCTGAAATGGAATTCCCAAATGTGGCCCCCTAAGTGGTGATGTCATCAATAATGGCCCCGATTGGGTTAGACATGAACCTGAGGTGACACTGTCGTAAAAGGTGACCCCCCGTGGCGAAGCCAGAGTCGCAGCCTTTCAAAAAAGCAATGAAAACAGTTATCTGGATAAAGTCAACGCTAGTGACAGGTCACCCTTAAACATTTGTTTAAAGGCACAATCCGGGAACCAAATATAAACAAATAGGTTTCCTTTTTTTCCTTATTGCCAATATTCAAACACATGACTGGACCCACCATCAACCCCAACTGAATTATCTTTTGATACAGTTTTCAATCAAGTGGCCAATGTTTTCTGATATTGTAAACAACTTTAAAACTGGCTTAAGTCTCAATTTAAAGCTGCTGTAATCAATACATTTTACATTAACAATAGATAAAATGACAATGTTAAAGATGTTGCTCGTGATGTCAAACCAACAGAGAATTATTACCCACCCCTTCAGTTCCCCTCCGCCATATGAAGTATTTTAGTGTCTTTCAGATCATTGTTTTGGTTTTTCCGGCTCGCAGCTTTTCTGTTTTGGTTCAACCTCATCGCTCTCACCAACATCACCTCCAGCCAAAGCAGGAGCTCTGATCGACCCACTGCACAAATGGAGGAAAGACAAAGGTAGCGACTACCTGGTGGAGCAAGCGCCCATGAAGTGCCAGATATTTCCCTCCGGAGCAGGTGGAGACCAAAACTGAGTTAGATTAAAAAAAATTACATTTGTTCGGTGGCCAGAAACTTGACTATTTGTCCTTACCTGATGTGTAAATTAGCAACTGTTGTTTCCTAAAAAGTTTGTCATGCCAACTTTTTAAAGTTGATAATGTGTAAGTTTTGGGTTTATAGCTTATTTCCGCTGCCCTCAAGTGGCCAAAAAGTCAGTTAATGCAGGTTAAACAAACGAAATATCAGTTTTCATCAATGATGCATACTTTCAAATTATAGCTACATGCAAATTTAGCTGAAAGGTGATATGTAAAAAAAAATATTAATCCTTTATGACTGTGTTCCTTCTTTTTGATTCCTGTTACATAAAGAAGATCAACAGTTGCACTCAAAAGGAACAAATCCTTGTCACCTCATTAGAGCAATTTCAACTGTTAGCTTGTTGATATGGGCCCCTAATTTGCAACCTCCCTTCTCCTGTTTTTGTCATTTTAGTTTTCATCATTGCTCCAATGTCCTTTTTCCCTGTCGCATTCTCCTTGTCTGCCTCTTTCTTTCCTTTCTCCCTTGTGAATGTGACTAATCGTTGAGCTCGGTGAAGGTAAAATGGCACTAGGTCTCCTTCCTTCCTTCCTTCCTTCCCTCCCTCCCTC